>NW_028242945.1:0-96464 GCF_964263255.1 Lissotriton vulgaris
TATTGTTTGGGCAGTTTTTATCTCCTCTTTATAAGTTTTTATTTCTTCCCGATATCGGGTTTTGTCCTCCATAGAGTAGTTTGAGTGCCATTTTCTTTCTGCTTTTCGGCAGTGTCGCTTTTTGTCTCTAAGGGCTTCCGTATACCATGGGGCTGTTTTGTGGGAACGTTTGGCCGATGATTTCTTGAGGGGGAGGATGGTCTCAAGGGAGTGCAGAATCCAGCTTTCGTACTCCTGGTTTGCCAGGCAGGGGTCTTCATTATTTGAGGGGAGATTTTCCAATAGTATGTTTGTCCATTCATCAACTTGTATCCGTGCCCACGATCTCGCATATCTAGTCGAGGGGGTAGGGAGAATGGGTTTCTCAGTAAGCCAGGTGATGGGCACCAAGGAATGATCAGTCCAGGGGAGGGGGAGAGGGGGTTCAGTTGAAAGCTCCGCACAGTTGCTAAATACTGGGTCCAAAAGGTGTCCCTTCGTATGGGTAGGAGTGTTTACTCGTTGAGTAAGTTGTAGTGCGGCCAGGTCGTCAGTCAAGGTATTGGCCGTTGCGTCTGCTGGTGAGTCAAAGTGCAGGTTAAGATCGCCTAACACAATGAAGTTAGCAGCAGTGCAGACTCGAGGTGCAACTATTGCAGGGAGACCACTGTGAAATTGTTTCAGGGGGCCGGGTGGGCGGTATATCAAGGTGCCCGAGAGGCAGTGGTTGGGGGAAAACTCCAGCGCGAAAGCTAAGCTTTCGCAGTCTGGAATGTTTTCCATGATGAGTCGACAGAGAAATTGGTCTTTTACTATGATAGCTAGTCCTCCCCCTCTGCCATCTGGGCGGTCTTGACGAGTGATTTGATACCCAGCGGGGAGAGCTGCAACCACATCAGGGTCGGAGTCAGACGTTAGCCAAGTTTGCGTAAGAAACAGTGCGTCTGGCTTGCGGTCTTCTAGTAAGAGGGATATTTCCAACCTGTGTTTGGGGAGGGTCTACAGTTTAGAAGAAACATGCGGTATTCATGCCGTGGGGTTTTATCTGCCTTGTGGGGAGGGGTGCGCTGCATTTTGGACAGGTGGCTGGAAGGGGGGTGGTGTCAAGAGCGTACCTTCGACAGTCATGTTCCATGGGTCTCAGGTCGTGGAGGGCGGCCGAGCTGTAGGCTAGGGTCTGGTTTGCCGGGGTTGTAGGTGGTGTGGCCCCTGGCCCGGTCTCGGCGCGGACGAGCGCAGACGAGCTTGCCTTATGCGCGCCTTCGGCGCGCATTCGTCGCGCCCGCTGCGATCGTCTGCTGCGCTTCCTGAATGGACACATTTTTATAGGCTGAAAAATCGGGAAGCGAGTGAGGGGGCGTGGCCTGTCCGGTGGGCGTGGCCTATGTGGTCCCAATGGCGGCGAAGAAAAACAAACAAACACTCTCCGGTGGCAGCGTATTACTCAGCTGGCCTCCCGGGGGTTTGTGCAGCGCAAGGTGCTCAGGGGGGGGGTAAGTGCAGCGGATGTTGAATTAAAAGTACAAGCAGTACAGTTTTAAATGCGATCAGCGTTTCCGTGCTACTCCCGGCTCAAGCCTCAGGAGGTTCCAATTTTACATCACAAAAGTCTTGGACTTGTTTACTTTTAAATCAAGAGAAAGCATGAATTGACAGTACTTGTCCAGTTGGAGTTGAAGCTGATTTAGGGTTCTCGCCAGTATGACGGAATCGTCAGCATATAATAGTGCTGGGATAGGCCGGGTGTTTATGCAGGGGAGATCCTTGTTGTCTTCCAGCATCGCTTGCTCCAGGCCGTTTGTATAGATATTGAATAGAAACGGAGCGAGGACGCACCCCTGTCTGACGCCTTTTGCTATGCTGAATGAATCCGATAACTCTCCATTAATGCCGTACCTCACACATGCTTTAGCATCCGTGTAGAGTTCTCGGAGGAATTTACGGAGTGGAGGGTCTACTCCCAGGTTGCTCAGAATCTCCCACATCTTGGAGTGTATTACGCAATCAAATGCGGAACTTAGGTCCACATAGACCAAATAGAGGTTTCCGCATTTGGCCCTAGCATATTTACCCATTAACAGTGTCAAATTAAGGGCCTGTTCTACAGTACCCAGTCCCTCTTGAAACCCAAACTGGAGGTCGGTTATGATCTTCTTCTCTTTGGCCCAATCCTGGAGACGCTCCAGGATTAGTCTCCCTGCGACCTTACCCAGTGAGTCCAAGAGGGAGATGGGTCTGTAGCAGGCTGGGTTATCACGTTCACCCTTTTTAAAGATGGGTAAAAGCACAGATGAAGACCAGGAGTCAATTTGGCCGGCCTGGGAAGCTGCGGTCATAACTTGCGTGACAATTGGGGACCATAAGTCTAAGTTACTCACAAAGATATCGAGGGGAACTCCATCAGGACCAGGAGCTTTCCCGGTCTTCGAGGAAGTCAGTGCAGCTGTGACCTCCGCGAGGTCGAAGTGAAGGTCGATAGGATAAATATTATCCATGGTAAGGACTTCCTCTTCGGTTTGGGAAGTTAAGGTTGCAGAGGGATCCCCGAAAATCTGTGAGTAATGAGCCACCCATTTTTCAGCAGATACTGCCACATCTAGGTGGCGGACAGCTGTAGCATCCTCTAAGAAGAGGGACTTAACTGTTCGCCAAAATAGCGAGCGATCCTTACTTCTTGTACTCTCGTGCAGTTGGGCCCAAAGATTGTTTTTTATTTCCCGTTTTCGGGTATTTTGGGCCAGTTTGTACTTCCTTCTTAATGTGGCTATTAAAGCCACGTCCCTATCTTGACTATGAAGTGCTCTTTTTAGCGCACAGAGGGCTTTGCGGCAATGGGTGTCGAACCACCCCCGGGAGTCCTTGTCATGGGCCTTATGTTGGCGAGTGAGCTCCTGCTGGATAGCTTTTAGGATGTTAACAAAACTAGAGAGGATCATATGAGAAGATGAGGTCTCCGCTAGACAGATGTTTATTAGGGGAAGGGTTTTTTGAATAATCTTTTTAGTAACCTCATTAGGATTTATCTTTGACCATTTTACTGTGTAGCCGTTAATTTTGTCCATAGCCAGAGATTGCTGGGTTAAGAGGCTAGACTTGCTGTGGGCTGAGGAGGCTGAGTTAAGAATAATGGTAATATTGTTAGAGTAGTGATCGCTTGAAGGATCAGTACCAGTTATGAAGTGTTTTAAGCGATTATTTAGGGTTTGCGAACACAGGATATAATCGATGGTGGTGGAAAGGCCTCTGCCGTGAAAGGTCGGCTTAAACTCGACAGGGGGATACACTTTTTCATTGGCAAACTCAAGTTCTAAAGAAAAAAGACATTCATTCAAAGTGATACCAATATTAGAGTGGATGAAATGTGTAATAGGGGAATCCTTTTCATCTTGGAGCCCGCAGATACCTTTTTTATAGTTGCTGCACAAATAGACATTAAAATCACCACCCCACACAACATAACATTGTAACTGCGGGTATTTTGCTTTCTGTTCGTGAAGATATAGGGTGATATCTGACAATGACTTTGCACACTCAGCGGGGGAGGAATTGTTATACATATTGATAAGGTAGTAAATGGAGGTATTATCAAAGGCTAGCTTTAGGATTTGAACAGTTGGAGACGCTAGGGATACCTCTATAGTCGTGGGCGACATTTTATTCGAGAAATAGATTACTAAGCCACCCTTAGGTCTTCCGTGAATGGACGGACTGGCGGGGATGTGAAAAGTTTTATAACCCTGGATGTGAATGGGGTCAATAGCCCAGGTTTCCTGGAGGCAGGCTATTTTGTGCTTGTCGATCACGTCGGTCCATGACTGGAGGTGGGTCTTGGATCTGAGGCCCGCTACATTCCAGTAAATAACTGTGAGATCCCAAGTTAGGGGTAGGGTGGAATTTAAATTCTGTAAGTTAGCAGAGGGTGATGGGGCTCGGGCGGGGTGGTTGGGAGAAGGGTGGGAGAAGAGATGTATTTCACTTAAGGGTGTGTTGTTGAGTAGTTGCCTCTTAGGTGGCTCTTCAGGGAGGGATGGGTAATCGAATTTGAGTTCTTGATCCGGAAAGGTTGCCGGATAGGGGGCTAGTTCCATCGGGGGGGGGGGTAAAAGGCTCTACAAGAGAGCCAGGAGGGGATGTGGGAGTTGCTCCTGCCATCAGTGTTCCTCTGGGGATATAAGTAGTTTGAATTTGGATATTGATTCTACTTTTAATATTTGTGGAGGGAGCTGATGGTCAGTCAACCATATCAAGGCATTCATATCTGTTGGTTAGGGGTGGGCCTCTCCAATTTGTGAAGGGACCAGGAGCTGGATTGCTGAATCCATAACCTGCCCAATGGCCCCGGTCTCTATTCCCATCCCAATTCCCCACTCTTGTCCAGCTCCAAGGGGGACCAGCATTGTGTCGTGGAGCCGGAGGGTAAAAATATGACAATCTATGGGTGACTATCCCTTTAGTGGATGTGTGGTCTCCCCAGGAGCAGATGTGCTCTACTGTATTTGGGTCGGAGAAGTTCACTATAACGCAATCACCCTGGATGTTTTTGGGCTCAGTGCCTAGCCAGGGGACTCTACGCACAGTGGTGACTCTGTTGTCCAGAAAAGTTGGTAATGGTCTGTTGTTGGACAACCAGTAAATTACTTTGTTTTTTAGTGACCAGACCGGTTCATCCTGATAGGGAGAAAGTTCCGGAACACCTGTCATAATTACTACGTAGGGGGAAGCTTCAGGGGGAAGATGGATAGGATGGCCCCTCCTCTTTCTATTTCTCGGTATGGTATTAAATCCAACAGGGTGTTTTGTGAGGGTGGGGGCCGGGGTAGGTAGGGCGGAAGAAGGTTTTGATTGAGTAGAGGTCTGTGTCTTAGAGTGGGTGGGGGGTGGGATCGATATGGGATTGGATGTATTTGGAGGTACTTGGACCTTAGTTGCAACTAATGATGGCTGTTTTTGTAGCTGTTTCTGTGGTGCCTTTTGGTTCGTATTAGAGGGATTTGATACAGTCGAACCTGTCTTAGATGTTTTTGCATTCTGAATGAGGGGCCTCCCTTGAGCTGGGTTAGTGTCTTTGTTGGTAACTTTGCTTGAGTTTAGAACTAAAGACAGTTGGGTTAGTTGGGTTTAAACCTGATGTAGTGACTTTTCTATAGGTTTTAGGTAAAATCTAATTAGATCACCGATTTTGATAAGGAGTAAATTGTCATTGCTACAGGTGTTGCTAGTTAGATTACCATCGTTAACCATACCACCTTCGCTGTCATAGCTACTAGAGCTGAGGTTTATGTTATCAGTAGTGTGGTTTATTGCTTGTGCAAGTGAAGAGGTAGGTAATTGATGGGGAGTTAAGACGAGATCAATGGGCTGTATAGGGAGGGTGGAGGTGGAAAGGGTGGTGTGAATAGTTTGATGATGTTTGTTAGTTTTCCTCTTCTTCTTTTTGGGGATTGCTCCCTCACGTAGACCCCTATCTGCAGATGGAGTGGCAGCCACACTAGTTTGGCTTGCGAAAATGGCTGGAGATTTTTCCAGTGACTGCAGCAGATGTGATTCGGAGAGGTCTAGGGATGCAGACAGATCCACTGTACAAGGAACTGTATGGATCTCCGCATGCTCTATCAGTGGTGGGGGTAACTCTGCGGGGCGCTGAGGGTTTTTTGCTGTAGCCAGTAAGCCCATGGAGTAGCGTCTGGCGATGGCCAAGTCCTGTGAAACTCTCCTTTCCAACAGGGTAATACCCTGCTCAATGGCCTCATTGGCTTTGGTGATAAATTGGTCTATTGGGCCGATAACTTGAGCAGCAGCCTGGGCCTGTTTTTTGACAGTGTTCCTAGTGGTTCTGGGGGACATAATACAATATAATTTGTTACAGGGATAACAGATTAGGGGTGTTGACTACAGACTAAGAACAAGTTGTTTAAAATACGTGCAGTAACAACAGTAATAGAAAGGGGGAAGCAAAAATTAAATAAGGTGGCCCAGTCCAGTCTTGCTCGGTCTTGAACGGGCTTAAACGGGCCCGCCCTTGGCCCGGGCTTCGCCCCGCGCTTTGTCCCGCACGCGTCCTGCGACGCGGGAAGGACCAGTTGATTTATTGTGATTCGAACAGGAGGGCGTGACCGCCGGGGGATGAGGCACCAGCTGACCGCAGTGAAGGCTGCTGGGCCTCGCAGTCCCCCAGTGAAGCGGCAGGTAGTTCGTGGTCAAGCGCACCCTGGGAGCGTGCAGGCAGTCCGCCGAATGCGGAAATGCTCCCACCAGCGGCGCGACCCCCAAGGTGAGCTTTTGCCAATATTTAGCCCTTCTTTTTGCAACAAGAATCCTCCTTCTGGCAGACTGGCGAGTGGTAAGAACAAGTGAGCGGCACCCACGAAGCGGGTGTCGCGAAAAGTAAATAGCTGCA
The DNA here is from genome assembly GCF_964263255.1 of Lissotriton vulgaris. Taxonomy (NCBI): domain Eukaryota; kingdom Metazoa; phylum Chordata; class Amphibia; order Caudata; family Salamandridae; genus Lissotriton; species Lissotriton vulgaris. The sequence continues at coordinate 6,377 of NW_028242945.1, forward strand.
GGTGGAGGGCGTGACCGCCGGGGGAAGAGGTACCAGCTGACGGCAGTGAAGGCTGCTGGGCCTCGCAGTCCCCCGGTGAAGCGGCAGGTAGTTCGTGGTCAAGCGCACGCTGGGAGCGTGCAGGCAGTCCGCCGAATGCGGAAATGCTCCCACCAGCGGCGCGACCCCCAAGGTGAGCTTTTGCCAATATTTAGCCCTTCTTTTTGCAACAAGAATCCTCCTTCTGGCAGACTGGCGAGTGGTAAGAACAAGTGAGTGTCACTTAAGCCAGTGATTAGAACTTCCAGAATCAATGAGACTGTTGATTATACAGTAAAACAAGATACTAGGACTTATCTGAAACCAGATGGCCTTCTGGTTAATGTGGTCCGTGTCTGTAATAAACCCAATGTCATCCGAGCCTCTTAACAACTCTGCTTAACAGATATATATATATATAGCTACAAAGTATTTGCTTGAATTATTATTCCAAACTTGACTTCCTGTGTTTCCAGAACACACTCCGTGTGTGTAGAAAGTAGAATTCAACACAGTGCATTCATGCACGTAAGAAATGAGGCTTGTAAAATCCACTCCTCACTTTGACTTTGATTTATGTAGCGTCCGCGCTACACACGAAAAGAAAAGATGGCCTTTACATGAGAGAGCGCTTTTGTGCACGTTCGTTTCAGGCAGAAGGAAAGAAAAGGGTTTAATCCTGGTTTGACATTGTGTCTCTGCACAGACACGAAGGAGTGCCCGGTCACCTGAATTAGTAATACTCGCGCTCCTTCACTTCATCAAGGTCACGTCTGAGCTCAGAGCACTCGGCACATCCAGCGCGGCAATGCGCTTCACAAAAGAAATCCGAAGGACAAAGTGCTCTTCTTCGAGCAATAGACAAGCGATTACAACGGCGGAGCAGGCAAGAGGAACAAGGATCCAAAAAAGGTTATATTTTTTGCTTTGCTGCATGAAGTTCCAAGCTCTTAAAGTTCTCTTTCTACCTCAATCTGGAATGTTAGGCCTTTGGCATAACCCTCGCATGTGCCTATTCCGCGGAGACCCAAGCATACATACTTACCGGCCCCCGCATTCTGCTGTTGCCAATGGTGGGAAATAATGTCAGCCAACAATAACTGGTATTAGTAGTGGTCGTTGTTGGCCGCAGTTTATTAATAACCAAAGACATATTAATAACACAAACTGGTTTCAAGCAATCTTCCATTTTGCGAACATTAAACATCAATCATAATTGCCATATACAAATTATGACACCATCTTGTGATAACAGGTGTCAGTCTTTTTATGCCCTCCTTAGTTCGAAAATGGGGCTTGTACACAAACCAGTTTGTTGCCAGTCTATTGGTGCTCCAGTGGTTGGTTGCCCACGCCTTCTGCGTGTTGCGGAGGGGAGCTTTCCTGTCGGGAGTTAGGTCCCCAGCTCACTACCATTTGCGCCCTGCCGTCCGGCCGGGTCTGGGCCGCGAGTGCCGTCACCTCCTGTTACTCCCCTCCTTTATGCCGCCACGTCACCCTGCCGTGCGGCATTCAAAAGTGAGTGGCCATCCTCTTACACACCGCCCGCCGGTGTGTTTTCTTAGCCAACCAGTGTAGGATTTCTGCTAACGCCCCTTCCCTTATCCAGCACTGCGACTTTGCTGTTCCTTAGGTGTGGGTGGGTGGGCTTCAGTCGTTGTTGTTGTCGCGCCGTTCTCCCAGCTCCTCGAAGGCGTTGTGCTTCTGCTGGGAGGCGGCGTCGCTTAAATCCTCCTGAGCCCTCCATGCAGGCCTCAGGTGAGTCCCCCTGATTGGGGGGTTCAAACAAAGCCAGGTTGACCATTGGGCGCCCTTTGGGGGCGCTCAGGTCAACAGGTCACTTCCGGTCGGGTGGCTGGTGCGCACCCCGCTTCCGCTGGTTCCTGGGCGCATTAAAGCGCCCCGAACCAGTTTACCCCCGCTATTGGCACCACGAGGGTTATGGCGCCGGCCTTCAAGCCTCCCCCACCCTTACGGGAGGGTGCGGCGGCCTCTGCAATAACCCTCGCATGTGCCTATTCCGCGGAGACCCAAGCATACATACTTACTGGCCCCCGCATTCTGCTGTTGCCAATGGTGGGAAATAATGTCAGCCAACAATAACTGGTATTAGTAGTGGTCGTTGTTGGCCGCAGTTTATTAATAACCAAAGACATATTAATAACACAAACTGATTTCAAGCAATCTTCCATTTTGCGAACATTAAACATCAATCATAATTGCCATATACAAATTATGACACCATCTTGTGATAACAGGTGTCAGTCTTTTTATGCCCTCCTTAGTTCGAAAATGGGGCTTGTACACAAATCAGTTTGTTGCCAGTCTATTGGTGCTCCAGTGGTTGGTTGCCCACGCCTTCTGCGTGTTGCGGAGGGGACCTTTCCTGTCGGGAGTTAGGTCCCCAGCTCGCTACTATTTGCGCCCTGCCGTCCGGCCGGGTCTGGGCCGCGAGTGCCGTCTCAACCTGTTACTCCCCTCCTTTATGCCGCCACGTCACCCTGCCGTGCGGCATTCAAAAGTGAGTGGCCATCCTCTTACACACCGCCCGCCGGTGTGTTTTCTTAGCCAACCAGTGTAGGATTTCCGCCACACCGCAGGGAGGCTCACGTCTTACTGCGGCTCCCACTCCCTACTTTCCATCAATGTGGCCACCAAAGACAGAAAAAGAAAGTTCACTTTCTCAAACAAAAATTGTCCACCGCAGATATTCGCCGCATAGAAGATACAACAGTTCTGGAAGGATACCCCCGAAGAAAATTATGGATCGTGACTTCTTTCAGACCAAAAAAAGTTAGTTCAGAACGAGGTGTGCAGGTTCTGGGTCTATCCTTCGGGTTAAGAGCCTCAGATTGTTTTTAGGCTTCCAAAATCCTTAAATTTCATTTCACAAACTCTAGTCCTTCATGAACCACGTCATGAACCCTGCCGGAGTTGAACCTCACTTCATTCTCTCCTGGTACAGGTTGTGGGAGTCTTGTCCACCACCGGTCCTGGGACGACGTCTGTCCACTCCCGGTACTCTTACCCCGGTCCTGGGACATCCTATGTCCTCTCCCGGTACTTTCCAGTCCAGAGACTCTTCTGTCCCCACCCAACTCTTGGTTTAGCGGGTCCTGGAATTTGCTTCACTCTCTACCAGTCTAGGGACATCTTCTTGTCCCCACCCAACTCTTGGCTTAGCGGGTCCTGGAATTTGCTTTGTTCTCTACCAGTCCAGGAACATCTTCCTGTCCCCACCCATCACTTAGTTCAACGGGTCCTGGAATTTGCTTCGCCGTCTCGCTTTATTTATCTTTTTTTTTTTTTAAAGAGTCATTTTTTTCCCACTACTGGTTCTCGATCCTTAGTTCGTTTCTACAAGTCCTGAGATATACTTTGTAGTTGTTCTGCAGTAGATTTGGTAGTCCTACTTTTGCATTCAACCTCCTTTGACATTAGGTATGATAATTCTGTTTTCCATCTCCCCCATATGTCTAGGGGCTCCTCTCTGTTAAACACTGGGATTGCCAATTGCCACAATCCACCATATCACATTGCATTTCTTTAGACCATTCTTTAATGAAATTCAAGGTCTGTCTTACTGAAACAAGACATAGACCGAATCCTCTCACTTTTTACTAGCCAAATCTCATTTAATGAGAATTTCAAAGCAAATGCACCTTGTGACGATCGAATTCTAGATTTAATAAAAATGAGCAAATATACAATGTTACCCAAATCCACAAGGTGGCAGTGTTGTAGAAGATTCAACACAAAGACGATGTTTTACTTCAATTAAAAATAAGATAACAAGTACATTGGTTCCAGTAAAAAGTTGAATGAGTTGAGAACAATCAGGCTCGCTCTCATTCTATATAATATGAATAAATGGAAGTCTTTGCAACACAGCAATTATACAAAAAATAACTCACTGTTGCTCCAATTAAGTAGCTTGTGGCAACCGCTGAGCATGTCGTTGTGTCACCATTAACTCCATTCCGTGGCAATCCTATACACCGCACATGGATAACGTTGCGTTGTGTCCTCGAAACCTGTTACCATGAGAACACAGCGCATGAAGTTATAAAATGGTTGCCTGACGTCGCAGAGTGACGTTACACGCTGCACGCAATGCGAGATGATGACAGCTCTTCTCAAACGATAGCCAGGACACAGGACATTCTGAGAGTGACGACGAAGAGACAAGCACTCCGCCAGTACTCACGGACATTCCAACGACGTCACCAAGTCTTCCCAAAACTCGCCGAATTTCCTCACACAACTGCAGAAGATTATTTCAGGAGCACACACATCTTTGTAGATGACTTAAAAATGCGGCTGATTTCAAGATTGTCTTTTACTAGTTTAACATTCGTTTTAAATCAGTCGTTTTTCATTCTTTTCTAAAGATATTTTCTTGACCGTGACAAAAATAATTATTTAAATTTAAATATTTGTTGCTGTGGCACAAACTCTTTTTCGTATCCGTAAAACTCACTGTTACAGTTTCTTCTCACACTTCCACGCGTTCCACAGTACTAACTTGCGGCTTGCTTCAAGGAATTCCCTTTCTCATTTATAGGCCGCCTGGCAATGCCACCCCTTTCTGTAACCAACTTATAGAAACGGCGACGCAACTAGCTATCAAATACAACAACTTTCTGATACTAGGGGATCTTAATCTTCACTTTGAAGATTTACATGCTAAGGATGCCCAACTTTTGAAGACTGCCCTACAAGCTCTGGGTATTACCCTGCTATCCACCTCCCCCACTCATAAACATGGCCATCTTCTCGATCCCATCTTTGCGACCTGGGAAGGTATTGATATACAACCCCCGGTCCCTATCATTTGGTCAGACCACCATATGATTATGTTCAACATACCCAAGACCAGGTCTAAGAATAATGTCCATAAACCCTAGTACGCCAAGCGACGCAATTGGAAAAATTATACCCCAGAACGTCTGATTGACGAATTAAAAACCCACCCTCCTCCCCAAGGTCAGTCCCTTCAAGAAACCTGGAATTTATACGAACATTGGCTAAGCAAGGCACTTGATAAAATTGCCCCTTGGACATGCAAGCCCCCTGCTAGGAGAACAAAATCTGAACCGTGGTTCTCAGAAAAATTAAAGTTAGCTAAAGCTCGTTGCAAAACGATTGAAAGGAAATGGGGAAAGAACTACTCCATGGAACTGAAGGAGACCTACAAAAAAGAACTAAGGGCCTATCAGAGACTTATAAGAGAGGAAAAAAGTCACTTTTTCCAAAATAGAATTGAAGAGGCCACAAATCCCTCTAAAGAACTGTTTCGGATCTACAAGGAACTAACAGACACGTCAAGCCTGGACACGCAAGACACGTTCTCTAAGGAACTATGCGAAAACATCGCAAATTTCTTTGTCAACAAAGTAGAGAAAATTCATGCCACTTTCTCTACCCCCCCCCACATCTGGTACGACAATTCCCCCTCTTTACAAAACCATTCGTTAGATAAATGTAAAGACATTATGGACATCGCCCTCATAGACCAAATAAGCCAACTCATTACCCTTTCTTTTGAAGAATGCTACGTCCCGGAGGCTTGGAAAAACGCCCAAGTCATTCCTCTGAAAAAAAAACCTAATGTTCCGATCACTCAATTCCAAAATCTTAGGCCAATATCTCTACTGCCTCAATGCGCCAAAATTATAGAGAAAATTGTTAACATCCAACTTATGGCGTTTTTAGAGAAAGAAAACATTCTTCACCCCACTCAATCCGGTTTCCGACCAAATTACTCAACGGAGACAGCTGTTTTGTATTCCACAGAATATATCCGCAAGATGGTGGACGAGGGTGAAACAGCAGCATTGGTCATGCTTGACTTAAGCGCAGCTTTCGATATTGTGCTACATGCCACGCTGCTGTCCCGTCTTTCTGATATCGGAATAAAGGACTGTGCATTGGCGTGGATTAAATCTTTCCTTGCCAACAGAACTTTCCAGCTTCATTGCCCGCCCTTCAAATCATCTTCTCGAACTGTTAGCCATGGGGTTCCACAGGGCTCTAGTTTGAGCCCTACATTGTTCAACATCTATATGGAACCCCTGGCTCAGATCATAGAGAACTTCGGGGTTGGCATTGTTAGCTACGCCGATGACACCCAGCTGATGTTTAGGCTCACTCCTAATACCGAGGAGTACGCCTCAAACTTCTCGGAATGCATGGCTGCTGTGGCCGTGTGGATGGACAGTAACTGCCTCCGTCTTAATGGAGATAAGACTGAGGTGCTAGTGATAGGGAATAAAACCTCCCTTTGGTCTCAAGCGTGGTGGCCCACATCTCTCGGCGAATGCCCTCGACCGGTCGAGAAAGTCAAGAACCTTGGGATCATGATCGACTCGGATCTATCAGGAAAATCCCAAGTTCACAAGATTATTGGAAAATGCATTGGCACATTAAGAATTCTCAGAAAAATCCTTGACCTGATACCTATCAAAGCCAGGAAAACCATTGTGCATGCACTTATCACCCCGCACCTGGACTACGGGAATGCCCTCCTTCTAGGCATCAACCAAAAACATCTTCACCAGCTGCAATGTGTACAAAATGCAGCAGCCCGTTTGGTATTAGGCCTCCCCAAAAGAACTTCTGCCAAAACTGCATTATCCAAACTGCACTGGCTCCCAGTAAAGGAGAGAATAAAATTCAAGAGCCTTTGCTATGCCCATAGGATAGCCCACAACAAGGGTCCCACCTACTTAAGGAGCCTTATGACCATACACCGCCCTACCCGTCACCTGAGGTCCTCAGGAACGTCCCTTTTCAAACTCCCCCGCATCCACAGAGCAAAAATCGGTGGTCGCTCCTTTCGGTATCTTGGAGTGAAACACTGGAACGCCCTTCCTATTCATTTAAGAATGGAACCATCAGAAACTCTGTTCAGAGCTAACTTGAAAACCCATCTGTTCCCTTAATAACTCTGCCACGCTTTCTCCCTTGACTTGATCCTCGGGGGAGATTCTTCAGCAATTAGCGCGGGGATACACAGATGTGCAGCCATGCGCTCAATAAATGTTTTATTATTATTATTATTATTAGTTTGCGTTTAAGTCACCAATCTTTCTTATGATACTCCGGTTTAAGACTTTTCTTGCCGCAGTTAGATGGGTTCTTTTTGGTGAGGTACTGCTCTGGTCTTCCTGGTCTTTTCCTTCGGTCTGCCTCTGGTCTGGTCAGCTTCAAGCGTCGCCAAATGTTGTAATTCTATTTACAACATTTGGCGACGCTTGAAGCTGACCAGACCAGAGGCAGACCGAAGGAAAAGACCAGGAAGACCAGAGCAGTACCTCACTAAAAAGAACCCACTTAACTGCGACAAGAAACAAGAGGAGAGGTCTAAACGCAAATTTCAAGGAAAATCAACTAAGAAGTCGCATGTTAGTACTGTGAAACGCGTGGCAAAAGCAGCCGCAAGTTACAAGAAAATCATCAAGTCAAGCTGCAAGTTAATCCTGAGAAACGCGTGAAAATTACTATTAGCAACTGTGAGTAACATGAAAATGTGATAAGAGAGTGTGCCCCTGCCTTTGCAATTCCAATACCTTTGTAATAAAGACACTAGCCATACTAGTTGCAAAAACGAGTGACTTTCAAGTAAATTACAATTGTGAGGAATTTTAAATGAGCCTGTTTACGAAGAAAATACTGAGTGGAGAATGAAAATTAAAACTAGTATTTTGAAAGGAAAATACAGTCGTGAGGAATGGTTTAATAACAGCTTATACTTAAACTTGGCTGAGCAATCTTACCAAGCTTCAACTGCCAACTGCCGTGCTCTTCATATACAGAGAGGTCCTTCCACGGAGAAATCGTCTGTGGTCTGATGACGTATTAGAATCTTCGGGTCGCATGGTGGAGAAGCCGAGTCTTCTTTCCGGCTTCCAGCGTTGTTGCGTCATCCGCCCTTCAACCTGTATCTCAGAAGGACTTGGAGCGCGTCACAGGGCTTGGAGCGCGTCACTGCGCAATAGCACGCAGTGTAAAGTGGCCATTTTCTATTTGCTTACTTTGTGCATTTGGGTTTCCGTAGCAACCGGGTCTCCGGGACACAACGCAACGCTAGTTGAGTACGGCGTGTAGTGCTGACAAGAGGACTTTCACCGGCTGACTGACCCATGTTCACACGGTGAGAGAAAGCTAAAGAGTGCTGCGTGTGTTTGTGTAGGAAATCTTTACTTGTGGAAAAATGACGATCAACATTCTATGTGGTACGCTACTTTCTTTTTAAGATTAAAGTTTAAGTGTTGCCTGATGTCTCGCTGTTCAACAAAACACGAAGGAAATATTCCGAATTACAAAGGCACATTCTAGCCATTTACTCAAGAAATCTGTAACAACACTGCCACCATGTGGACTTTTGAGGTAATTTGGGTGGCTTGTCTTCAGTAATGAACAATTCGACTTCACAACATAGTTTTCATTTGATTGAAATGTGAGAAGGGTCAAGTGAAGTACCTTTGCATCAAAATTGCTCAATGGTGATGTTCAACAAAAATTTATAAAGCAAAATCTCTAGTAGAGGTGCACAAAAACATGTTTGTGCAGAATCTGTATTACAATTGCAAATGGGAAAAGTTTGTTTAGCAGGCACCTTCAATGTCAGCAGTGTGTATTTCGTTTAATTCCAGTGTTTGGAAAAGGAGCTCCTAATCATCTCAGAATTAGTATATGAGGGGGACAGTTCTTTACTTAAAAAAAAAATAATTAAAGCAAGACGACAAAGCAAATTCCAGTACCTGTTGAACTAAATGATGGGTGGGGACATGAAGATGTCCCTGGTCTGGTAGAGAACAAAGCAAATTCCAGGACCCGTTAAACCAAGAGATGGGTGGGGACAGGAAAATGTCCCTGGACTGGTAGGGAACAAAGGAAATTCCAGGACCCGCTGTACCAAGAGATGGGTGGGGTCAAGAAATGCCCTGGACTGGAAGGGAACAAAGAAGGGAACAAAGCAAATTCCAAGACCCACTGAAGCAAGTGATTGGTGGGGACAAGAAAATGTCCCTGGACTTGTAGGGATCAATGTAAATTCCAGGACCCACTTAGCTAAAGAATGGGTGGGGACAGAAAAGTGTCTCTGGACTGGTAGAGGAGTTAATAATTTCCAGGACCGGCTGAAGCGAGGCATGGGTGGGGACAGATGGATGTCCCTGGATGGAAGAGGGAAAATGAGTTCCAGGACCCACTAAACCGAGAGATGGGTGGGGACAGAAGATTGTCTCTGGACTGGAAAGTACCGGGAGAGGAAACAGGATGTCCCAGGACCGAGGAAGGAGTACCGGGAGTGGACAGTTGACGTCACAGGACCGGTGGTGGACAAGCCTCCCACAACCTGCACCAGGAGAGAATGAAGTGAGTTTCAACTCCGGCAGGGTTCATGACCGTGGTTCATGAAGGACTAGAGCTTGTGAAATGAAATTTAAGAGATTTTGGAAGCCTAAAAACAATCTGAGGCTCTTAACCCGAAGGACAGACCCAGAACCTGTTCACCTGGTTCAAATCTAACTTTTGATCTGAAAGAATTCAAGATCCAAATTTTCTTCGGGTGTATTCTTCCAGAACTGTTGTTTCTTCTAAACAGCGAATATCTGTGATGGAAAATTTTTGTTGGAGAAAGTGAACTTTCTTTTTCTGTCTTTGGTGGCCACATTGATGGAAAGTAGAGAGTGGTCTGACTCTTAATTTTTGTCTGTTGAAGGGGGGAAGGTGGTCATAGTGATCTTCATCTTATTTCACTTCTTGATCCTGATTCTTTTCTCCCTTTTCTGGAAGCTCATGAGGTCTTTGACCTCCTTAGTGTTATACGTTTTCTTCTCTGTGTTTTCCGTGCTTTATCTTCTTATGTATTTGAGGTTTTCATATGTGTTGTTTGTAAGGGGGGAAGATGTGTTGTAAATTCATACTTAGTGTTCTATGGCTTCTTGGTTTCTCTAGTCGGTAAGAAGATAGAAACACAGAGAAAGGACTAAGGAAGCTAAGAAGCAAAGTATGAAAGTACAACATGCTTACCTTGTGAGCACTGATGGGAAAAGACTTTTTAAACACTGCATAAGTGACCTGCTGTTTCCACAGCTCCCTAGCCTGGAATTTGTCTAAAGTCTTTTCCAAGAAGTGAAGATGACATTAATTACTGGAGCAACTTGTGATTTGTCACCAGTTAAAATTGCCCAGGTCGCCAGGCCTTGAGGCTCTTAGTTTGCAAAACAGTATAAGAAATGCTTGTTGTCTGGCTATACTGGATTTAAGAGGTCAAATTCTAGGAACGTTTCTGAAGGGGATGCAAATATTCGTGGAAAGATAGACCGATCTATTTTAGCCACCAGTCCATTCAAGAGTCTCGAGTTTTGTCCTAACAAGATTTCACTCCCATATGTTTTGGATGGCATCAACTTCTCCTTCATAACCTGAAGGATTGTGTATAGGCTGGAGCCACATAGATAGTTTGAGGATGTTCTGAAACGTGTTGTTTCTAATTGATTCTTTTTGCTGTGTCAGGGTTCTCCTCGAATCACTCCAAACTCCTAGGTACTTGTACTCTGTCACTTTGTTGATGCTTTTATTCTCCAACTGCCAATTGGAAGAGGTCCAAGACGCAGCCAGTTTTAGCCCTACTGTAGAGTGGAGTTTCCTGGATTAAAAAAAACACCATTGCCTAACTTTATGCTTGCCCAGGTGTAAGAGTGAAAAAGGTCCATTGTCCTTAGCCGTTTCCCAGGGCTGGACCATGATTGCAATTTTCTCCACAATGGACATCTCGGGATGGGTCAAACGCTGCCCTAAAGTACAAAACACGAATATAAAGTAGTGGCTGCGTATTGACAGCTCAGGATGTAAGAGAGGAGATTGCCATCAAGTTCCTGGTCCATAGGTATTAACCCATTTTCTTTGACCCCGGATTTAAGATCTTCCAACTGCGATCCTGCAAAGTATTTTGTTTCCACATCTAATAGTGATATCAGATGATAATTGATTGCCCGATTCCTCTTTCCTCCATTCAAAATGGGATGTATTATGGGACTTCTTCTTTCTGAAGTACTTCAATGAAGAAAGGGCTTAATTAACTGCCCTAAATATAGGGGACTTTTAAAAACTGCTTGCGGAATCCCATTTGGTCCTGGAGCACAGTCAGCTAGTGCATGCTCAATAAGTGTATATCCAATAGTATAACTTCCCTGTTTATCTCCAAGGTTTACATAGCTTTGACGCAGTCTTTGATATTGGAAATGATAGTCTACAGGAATGACCAAACCATCATAATATGTGGGAAGCCTTAATCAAACTAAACAAGGATGCTTAGCTGTTACAGACAATGTAATGGATCCCAGAAAGCCTTCTCTAAAATTGAACCACAAACTCACCACCAGCTTTTGGCTACAGTGTTATTAAAGCATATATAGATGCGTAAAGTGGGGTCTCATATTGGTAAAACATCAGCAAGAAAAGCTTGGTATCCTGTAAGTTGCCATTGTGTCCCGAATGATAAAATTAAACTCAAACAAAATGCAAGGCTTGTTTCTTGTATAGTTTGAGTAGGCTGATATTTAACACACTACTTTATGTTGATTTTTTTCTTGGTGGTCTATCCAGTTGCTGTCCTTTGTTCAAAGCTCTTATATATGAATTTGTCTAACTGCAGGAATGCTTTGCACCTCGATTGGATGATTTGGTGCATGTTTGCGCAGGCGAATATCCCCGGCAATCACTCATTGAAATGGAAAGGAAGATCCTGCAGGGGCTGGAATTTAACATTAATATCCCTATTGCATACAGCTTCCTTCGAAGATACGGTCAGGTAATTGTAAATAAGGAGCATTACATACTCTTCTACTCTTATGTGGTCGGATATGCCAATTATAGTCCCATTGGAAAAATAGCTTGGCTTCCACATGACTGCTAACTAGATCCTTTCCTAAAATGATGTGCACTATGTTGATTATGTCAAAGTGTTTAATGATTGTTGATTGTAAAGGGTTTGTCGATGTGAGGGTCTCGTTTTAATGGCTGTCCACACAGGGGGTGCATATGGCAACACAACAGGCAAATGAGTCGGCAAGTGCTCCCACCCAGTGTCTGTGATCTCAAAGTTATTACATAGTATATAAATGGCAACACTATTGATTTGTAATACTACTTTTTTTTTTTAAGTTCAAGAAAATTTTATTTGATATTAAAAAGAAAAAGCAAGGTGTCAATACAAAGTACAGTGAAAATATAAAACGTTGAAAACTGTGATAAATAGAACAAGCATAAAATTGTAAATAGTATCAAAAGGAAAATCTGGGCATTAAAATTAAAAAAGGAAAAGGCATGAGAAACATTAATCATAATAGCATGGAAATACCTGGAAGCAGTATAAAAATAATATGATAAAGGAAAGAAAAATGGAATGTAGTGAGCATTTAGGGAGGCTTAAGAACTTCTTGCTGCGAAGGCAGTGGATGAAACAAACGATTAGCACAAGTATAGCGTAACAGGGAGCCATAAGTCCATGCGCTTTGCAGCCATGTGAGCTGGAAAAACAAAAGCAGGGTCTGTGGTTATGACAAACGTTAAACCACCACGCCTTAAAGGAGATATTGGAGTAGTCCTTCCAATTTACCGTTATCTGCTGGAAAGCAGCAGCCAACAAATCAATCTGAGGTTTTAGCTCAACATTGTCCCAGCAAGGGGAAAGGCTGCCTAAGAAAATGTTGATATGAGAAAAAGGAATACATGTGTGAAAAATCAAATTAATTTGAGCCCAAACCTGTAACCAAAAGTCATGAACAGATTTACATAAGAATAGCATGTGAAACAAAGTAGCTTGTGGGGATGAGCAAGACCAGCAAGTATGAGAAGTGTTTGGAAAGTGTTTATGAAGGACAAAGGGTGTATAGAGAAGTCTGTTATAAATAAAGAACAAGGACTGTGTCAAAGATGCCGCTCTTGAGGATTTGCGGATCTTGTTCCATAACTTGTCCCATAAAGAAATTGGCCAGGACGTGGAGAAATCATGTTCCCAACATTCCTCCACGTTGGATTTAGGCCTAACCGAGTCAGTAGTATGAAGGCATTTGTAAATGGAGGAAGCCTTAGGAGTATTGCGTAAAAAAGAGTGAAGCGAGGCGATGGGAGTAGGAGAGATAGGAGAGGAATGTAACTGATAGAGCCGAGCATAAATTGTCAGTGCAGCCTCTTTAAGTAAGTGGTAGTTACGGGTAAAGGAGGCAGGTAAATCATAAAGGGAACGAAGAGTGGTGAAAGGTAAGAAAGAGGATTGAGAAAAGAGTTGAGAGACCCATATCAGCCCCCTGTGATGCCATGCTCTCCAAAAGAAAGGTTTGTTACAGATAAGTAGGGCGGTATTATGCCAAATGGTCGAGGAAAGGAAAGCAGCAATAGTCGTAGGGAGGATATGAGAAGAAGATAGGAGTAGTTTAGTAGTGAATTTGTGAATGGGAGTAGAAATGGAAGAGGGTTTACGGGAGAAAGAGAGATATTCAGCGAAAGAAAAAGGGGAAAGAAGAAGGCGTTCAAATTTAGCCCATAAAGGACAGGGAGTGCTGGGATCTTGCAACCAGAAGGAAGCTTGTCGTAGTAAAAACGCCTTATGGTAAGCGGGGAAGTCTGGGAAATTACCTCCACCCTCCGTCTTAGGGCGAATCAATCGGGCGAGGGACATTCTGGGTTTCTTCTTATTCCAAAGAAAAGACATCAGAATGGAGTTAATTTTTTTTTTTTATTTAGAAGGAATGGATACTGGGATGTTAGAAATAGTATAGAGGACTATGGGAGACATCATTTTAATAGTATCAAGACGGCCCCACCAGGATAGGTAAAGAGGATGCCATTTGGACGTTAAGTCCACCAATTTTTGGGTGCATTTGGACAAACAGAGGGAGACAGAATCTGAAATGGAAGAGGTAATATGCAAACCAAGGTATTTAATATGGGAGGATTTCCATGTGAAGTTAGATGCAGCGAAATCGGGTTTAAATGTAAATTTCGTCAAGGGCAGGATCTCACATTTATCATTAGGTTTATAACCAGATATTTGGGAGTAATCATTCACTTCAGCAAGGAAGGCGGGAACCGAATCAGTGAGATTAGAAATAAAAAGAAGGATGTAGTCCGCATAAGCGGCCAGCTTAACTTGGGAATCTGATATCTGAAAGCCCTGAATATTAGGGTTCTGACGAAGTTTAAATAAAAAGGGTTCTAAGGCTAAATTAAAAAGGAAAGGAGATAGGGGGCATCCTTGGCGAACACCTCTTCCCAAATCAAAAAAGGAGGAGACTTGGCCATTAGCACAAACTGCTGCACGCGGATAAGAGTAAAGTAAGGAAATCAGAGAAATGAATTTAGGGCCAAAACCAAACCATTGAAGGGTGTGAAAAAGATAGGTCCATTCAACCCTATCAAACGCTTTTTCAGCATCGAGGGCAATGGCCGCAAAAGAATGGGGTAGATGACGGGACTTGGATAAAACATTAAATAACAGTCTAGTGTTGTCAGTGATGAAACTGCCCTTGACGAAGCCTGATTGTTCCTCACCCAGAAGGTCTGGGAGAAGAAGATCAAGACTTGCTGCAAGAGACTTTGCAAATATTTTATAATCAATGTTAACCAGAGATTGGCCTATAATTTTTACAGTATTGAGCATCCTTCCCCTCCTTGGGTATCAAACAGATGTGCGCATCCGAGAAGGAGCCTGAGGAAGACCCCAAGGTGAGGAAGGCGTCAATGAGGTAGTGTAATTTTGGGATGAGGAGTTTCGAAAAGTTTAGGAAAAATTCAACAGTGAAGCCATCCGGCCCAGGGGCTTTATCTCTTTGGAGATTCTGTAGTGCAGTGAGTAACTCTTGTTGAGAAATATTAAGCTCTAAATGAAAGATATCAAGAGGAAAGTGGGCTGGCTTTTGAATGTTGGAGAAAAAGCGGTCTAAGGACTGAGAAGAGGGTTGGGTCTCGGAAGAATATAAGGTTTTGTAAAAAGCAGAAAATTCAGCAAGAATGTCCGCATCCTTATGCTTAAGAACAGAGTTTGTGTCATATATCGATTCAATATTTAATTTGTTCTGCTTTACTTTCAGATAATTAGCTAAAATCTTCCCAGCCTTATTTTTGGCCCCATCAAATTTTGCACTCTATTTCAATAGATATAAAGATGCATCTTCCATAGACTTTTTGTTACATTTCATTTTAGCATTAATCAGAGCTGTTAAACTGTCTTGCGATCGAGAAGTGAAATAAGAATGCTCCAATTTCTTAATATCAAGGAGAGCAGCTGTGAAGCTGCGAGCAGGTCTCCGTTTTTTCGCCACAAAGCCAATTATAAAATCTTGTGCCGCAGCTTTGAAAGCATCCCAAATGGTGTGTTTGGGAATGGAGGGGGTATGGTTAAGTAAAAAAAATTCATCTGAAAATTCGGTGAAAGAAGCAGTGAACTTGGGATCCAGGAGAAGGGAATTATTAAAGCGCCATCGCTTGGGTCCAGTTGATGTAGGAAGGATGTTAAGCTGAACTAAAGTGAGGGCATGATCCGAGAGTAAAATCGGACCAATCTCTGCATGAGTAAGGATTTGGGCAATGTTGTGAGTGACGAAAACGTAGTAAATCTGGGATTGGGAATGATGACAGGGAGAATAAAAAGTAAATTCCTGCACCACTGGATTACACAAACGCCAGGCATCAGTAAGCTTATGTTGGGCGATAGCTTGAGAGAAGAATTTATGGGACTTATTGGGAACAAAGTGAGCCTTGGAATGTCTATCCAGAAAGGGGTCGAGGGGCTGATTGCAATCACCCGCTAGGATAAAGTTGTCATCAATAAATCTGGTGATATGATGGGAAAATGTATGCCAGAAAGTAGGGTCACCAGCAGTGGGATCATAAACATTTAAAAGGGAAATTGGAACATTCTTAATAGATAGCTTAACATATGTCCAGCAACCGCCATCGTCTAATTCCTGAGCAATCAAAGAATGAGATTTTTGTGACACAAAATGGCTACTCCATTAAGTTTACCATCCCCTTGAGAGTAGTAAACATCACCCACCCAACCTCTTTTCAATTTAACAGATTCTTCAGCAGATAAATGAGTTTCTTGCAAAAAAGCAACATCAACATTTATAAGTGCAAGGTGCGACAAAATTCTGTCGTTTGATGGGAGAATTAATGCCCTTAACATTCCATGTAATTATTTTTAACGACATAACATAAGAGTGAAAGAAGAAATGTGAATAGAAAAAGAAGCAAAAAAAGTGCCCAGAAGAAAAAGTAAAAAGAAAGGATAAGAGAATGCTAGAAAGACAGAGAGAAGTAATGTGATGGGAGATCTAGAGCTAGTGAGGAGGAAGTACAAATGAGTTAGTAAAATGAGTACTGGAGGTGTGAGAAAAAGTGGAGAGAAGATTCAAGAGAGAAAGGAGCAAGGTAGAGAGCGAATAAAAAGCAATAAGTAAAAGACCAGAAAAAAGAAGGCAAGAGAAAGAAGGAAAGAATGTAAATAGAGAATAAAAATGCGAAGTAAAAAAGTGGTAGCAAAAACCAGTTGAATGAAGAAACAAAGTAAGATTACAAGTGAGAGAGAAAGAAAAATGAAAAAAGTAAAGACATAGAAGTGGATGAGAGCGAAGAAAAGAAGACCCCTTTGAACAAAGAAGAACTAGAGAGAAAAACAGGATTGAGGATAAGAAGGAAGTAGCGAACAACAAGGGAAGGAAGGAGAACATACGAAAGGTGGAATTGGGGAAGGACGGTCACGAGGGAAAGGAGACTAGAAAAAAAAACTGAGGGGGGAGCTCCAACTGGAGGAGGCAAAACAACCGACGTAAACGAACCACCAGACCGAGGGGGAGACAGGCTGTAAACTGTGAAACCTGTGGGAGAAAAGAGAGAACAAAAGACTTGAGGAGAAGGAAACATCAAGAGATACACTAATAAAGACGAAATGCCAGACAAAAGTGGGAAGCATATGAACAAATTAAAGAGCCATAAGGGAACAAATAGAAAGCAAGAAGGATCACATAAGAGAGGGGTAAAACAACATAAGTAGGAGCACAGATAAAGTCCAAGCTAACTGTGCAGACTAATTAATGAACAATAACAATAACTCATGAAAGTCAGGGAGGGAAAGCTGATGAGGAACTGGAGAGGTCCATATCGGGCGTTTGACAGGAATTAAGGATGCTCCGAAGGCGAACAGGATCCTCCTAGGTCGTCGTTTTGTTGTTATGAGTGACTCTGAAAAGGCAAGGCTGAAAAAGGCCATATCTAGCGCCAATGGAACGAAGCTCTGGACGCATATCCAAGAAAGCTTTGCGGCGGCTGGCTGTAGCTCTGGTGTAATCCTGCACGAAGAAGAGGGTAGTTCCTGACCACGTAAGGTGAGGAGAAGCGCGGGCCGCTGAGAGGACTTTGAGAAGATCAGTATATTCCAGGAAGTACATGATGACACCTCTTGGTCTTGAAGAAGCAGAGGAAGGTGAAGAAATGCGACCCAGCCTATGCGCTCGTTGGATGTTAAGCGTGGTACCTTCAGGTAAGTGAAGGAGCTTAGGCAAGAAGGATTTGAAGAAAGCAATGGGGTCATTCCCCTTACAATTCTCCGCCAGGCCATAAATTCGAAGGTTGTTGCGTCGATTACGATTCTCAAGCTCCTCAACCTGCTTCTGGAGAGAGGAAATCTGTGACTGCATGTGTGTCACCTTGGAGGATGACTCCTGAAGAGAAGATATGGAGCGTTCCACAGTCGTCACTCTGGCATCCATCTGTGACCAATTATAAGTTAAGACCTGCAACTTAGAATTGGAATTCTCGTGACACGGGGTTTTTTTGAAAAATAGGACTAGAAGGGCGCGCTACCTGGGTTGAAACGTTACAAAGTGTGTGAGAGGCAAGATAGTCGTTCATGTAGTGCGTGAAGAGCAGACGGCAAAACACCCTTAACCGTCCAAACAAGTCAAAAGACAAAACATTTGTACATAGCTATGCTCTCGCAACTACATTAATGTTCATCCAATCATGGTACAATGACCAAAGTTAAAAAAGAAAGCGCAGAAGCAGGTTCTTTGATGTAAGTCTTCTTGTCACAGCAAGATGTTTAATTTTCTCCAGACTTGAGAATAGTACATACGCCGACACGTGTTTCGTCGTGTACGGTTGAGTCACACGACTCTTCAGGGCTGGTAATACAAAATAATGTATGCACTTTGTTAACTAAACATGTTCAGCAATATACTGCATATGGTGACACTTGTGCAACCGACATGCAGTTTGTGGCTTGCGTGGATATCGCACATGGTTGGTGAAATATAGTGAAAATACTTGCATAGTTGAGCAAGTGATTAGTCTATGGTGCTAATGTGCACGTAGTGAGTGAAAAGGAGTTAAAAGACCCATGTGTGGTCATGTGTCACTCGTACACAGTGGTCCTAAAATTTAGAGGGTATTCATAGTGATGGTGAGTGAAATGTGAAATGTCAGAAACATTCTATTTAATAAAATACGTAAGGAGGTATGTGCGTGGCCTCTTGTTGTGGCGGTGATACAGGTGCCTATACGTGTTAAAGATCCAGAGAGCACAAAAACATGCAAAACCTATTGTTCAAGGATAATATAAATTAGAATTGGTTTCCTCCATGAAAGATCGAAGAGCAGGTATCTCCTCCAACAGCAGCTCCATAGATACAGCTGAGGTAGAACCTGTCGGTGATGGAGGATCTTTTTTGAGGCGTTTCGACGTGGCCTTCCCTGAGGTTTGAACAGGACGTTCCGCGTTGGTCTGCGACATTTGGACAGCAAGTGCCTGAGAAGCTTCCAGATGTGCCAATGCAGAAAAGACTTTTGAGTTTTTGATGAAGACACGTCGTGGAGTTTTGGAAACACGACCAATTGCACCTCTCTCCATATAATGAAAGCCGCCTCCAAAGAGAAATCAAAAGAAAAACTAGCACCTGAAATATACCATGCCTGCGAGAGTCAATACATGGGCGAAGGAGGGCTAATCATCAAAAGCACGCAAGAACAAAAAAGTCCGAAGAAAGCCCCCTCACAACCACCAAGGAGCATCAGAAGTTCACATAGAGGCGCAAAGCAGTATCCATATGCTTAAGTCAGGAAGCTCTCATGCTAGAAAGCAAAGCGCAGGATGTTCATAACAATGAAAAGCAATATGATGGCATATTGTAGAGAGGGGAGAATCCAGTAGGAAAGTCCCAGCTTCGTAGTAGATGAGGACAGCCTGATATAAATGCACAATCAAAAGGATGCGTAGGTGGCGTGAAGAAAGGCGAGCTGTGTGGGGAGAGCGCTCAAGGAAGACAAAATGGCCGCCGAAGTTGCGATATTCGCGAGTAATACTCGCACAGGTTGAGGCAGGCAGGTTAAGGATATCAGAAGCTTGGATATTGTGAAATTAGCTCACCATGAGCAGTTGCAGGAGTCTGGAGCGTCGCAGAAGGTCAGCATTTTCCGGAGCGAATAGCGTGTTAGACGCGCGAAGCAGAAACAAAATGGCGGTCGCGGCCGTCAGGAAGCCGCGGCCGCTCGATACTTCGTCGGAGAGACCATGAAAATGCCCGGAAGATGCTTCGAGCTGGTATCACAGGATTCCCCTCATGCTCCGGTGAAAAGATCTTCTCCTGGAAAGTGGCAGCAACAGGCAGAAGAGGGTGAATCCCCCGGTCGGCACGGAGCGCTCACATCGGAGCTGCTGTCCTCATCGGGCGCTAAGCCACGCCCCCGATTTGTAATACTACTGAAATAAAATCTGTAAATGGAATCCCTTCCCCTGATTTTGTATATGAAGTAGGAGAATGTGCATGAATTTGTATCTGTGATTGAGGGTTATGATGCAGTGTTGTATGTCTATTCACTAGTTTGAGTGTTAATTAACCAGATCTAATGTATTGTGTACCTGGTCAAGTCCTTGCTGCCCTGAATTTGATAGTGGATACTATTACTTCAGAAAAATGCATACCGTTTCCGGTTGGATGTCTGGAGTGTTAAGAGTATCAATCTTTGGCCTTTCCAAAGACCTCTTGAGCTTAGACTGTTACCAGATGGCAACATGGTGCAGGTTACCATTATTTAGTAACCTCCAAGAGCAAAGTCAATCTGTCTTTCTTGGTCAGTGCTTATTGGTTGCCAGTGTTGTTTGGGCAAATGCAGCACCTCCCCATTTTGCACTTTGAGCACATGTTTGCGCTTTATTTTGAATATAGCAGACCAGTGAAGATTTTTATATTTTTGCACCTTGAATTGTTGTACTCCACATTTTTATAGAGAGTGGACATGGGGATTATTACAACCACTGAATGTTGCCTCACAAGTTCTGTCAATGCTCATATTGAACAACAATGTATGTTGGCCATCTTGAATTTTCGTTTCGAATGCTTTCCAAGATGTCTTATGGGTTGCATCAATGCAATGGGACTACCATTTTTGAAGCACAAATGTTCCAAATTTCCTGCTGCAAGGATGCATTTATGTGCAACGAAGCGCTCATTGAGTTCTACATATCAAAAGAGACAGAAAAAAGGCAAAAAGAACAACGTTCTCTGTCAGCAGGATACTCTACCAATCTAGAAGCAAGGTGGAGCCTGAATGCTCCACGGCGGGCAAGCAGAGGGAATGGGATGAAATCCATAGAATCGGGCTCATGGAACTGAAAAAGACAGTCTTCCAATCATGAACAAGGGGCAGACGACCCAGAGCCCTCTCCAAGAATATGTTTAAGTATTGACTGCAGTGCTGTTGTCTGTGACAAATAGCTAAAGCTGTTTATTGCGAGCCCACATTATTTGCAAGATCTATCTGAGTATCGCTAACAATTAAGTTAATAATTAACAATTATTGCTAACTGCCCCCGCCTCCCTCATTTTTTTAGAATCCTGATTTCTTTAGCGTGTAGCAGAGAACAGGGGGGGGGGGGGGTGGAAAAGTTAACTTTGTAGCCACACCCAATAAATGAGTAAACGCCCATTCGGTAATATCAGTTTTTATGCTGAAAAACATATTTCTGATATTCTAATAGAGAACACACAAGGTGTGAAGAAAAAATACAACTTAAGAAAAAGCAACATAAAGGCAAAACATATTTTTTTATCATGGCATTTTAAATAACCAATCAAACACGCTCACTTAAAGATTTGAAACAAGTGGTGTGTGGCAGAATGTGACTACCATAATTTACCAATTTATACAAGACTGTCGCTTTGCATCATCCAGTGCAGTAAAGGCATAACAAATCTAAGCATTGCGGATGACAAGATCGAAGATAAATGGGTACTCACTGCTGCTTCTCCTCGTGCAGAACACACGTTTCAAGTTTGACTTCCGTGTTTTTAAAGTGGTACATATGTCAACACTTCGGTTTGTCTTTTACAGTGTGCCAAAGTTGACCTTGTGACCCTCACTCTGGCTCGCTACATCTGTGAGAGGACCCTGCAGGAGATGGATTTTGTGGTGGTGAGGGCATCGCATTTAGCTGCTTCAGCCCTGCTCCTTGCCATGAAGATGATGGGCCTTGGAGGTTGGGTAGGTAACCAAAGTATTTGAATATTGTTTTTCTTTTAAAATGTCACCTTTATGAGCAGCTTTGCGAGTCAATAAACAGCTGACGAGGCGATAAGACCTACAAAACTTTAAATGATATATGAATTTCTGCTCTCAACACCGAGCTCGCTAATGTATTTAATCAATGCAATTAATTAAAAGGATACCATTTTCAGATGACACCAGTGTGGGCAGATAATTCGACATTGAAGTTCACAAATTTAAACAAATTCCTATCTCAAGGAAGAGTTTTTCCCTCAGCCTGATATGAACATCATGTAAAGGACCTATAAATCTAAATTGCATTATATATATTTTTAAGAGATCGGTTTTACTTTACTTATATATTTCAAATTCTAAATGCATTTACTTCAGAAGTTTCCTTATCAGTGTATTCTGTTACTTTTAAATACACTATAAAATCCCTCCAACCGAATTTCTCAATTATATCTTATCTTGTTTCTACAAAACTGATTTTTGAACCATGTGGTTGGTCTTTTTTTTTTTTTTTTTTTACTTAAGTGTGTGCTTTGAGATCACAGGCACTCATTTTTGGAAACCAGGATTTATTTTCATCATCAGACTTTGACAAAGAGCAAGACAGAAATTTAGAAAAGGGATGGAGTAAGGTAAATGTAGGAAACACTGACATAGGGCGATAGCAAGGATTTAAAAAAAATCTGAAAATAAGTTCGGGAGCTTCCCTGTAAGTCAATAGCAGAAAAAGGCACGAAATAGAATCAAACTTAGTCAGTCTTGCTTTACGGCAACCCTGGCATTACCTCCTAGTTAGTCTTCCCATTTTATTCCTTACAAGTGAGCAGCTTGTCTGCTCTACAGAAACCTTTTGCCATAGCAACTAAAAAATGTTCTCTCAATATGGCACTGCCTACACTGACCGGCATGCATAAGGGGGAAAGTATGACAGAATAACATCCTGTTCCTTTTTTTTGTGCTGCACTTGCGTTTTGCCATGGCTTCTATTAAGTGTGCTTTTCTTCTGATGTTGGGGCGCAGCTTACTTTATAAGTTGTGCTTCCTTTTTTTGTGTGTTGTATATGGCACAGCTTGCATTAGCAGGCACACTGCCTTTTTTTGTGTGTTTAATGTGCCGCGCGGCTTGATTTAGCAGCTGCGCTGCCTTTCTCGTTTCTTGTATGGGGGCCCCTTAATTTGCATCTGCACTGCCTTTTTTTTCTCACTGGGTTGTGGTGTGGCTTGCTTTCACAGCCACGCTGCCTTTTCTTGTTTGATAGGTGCGCGGCTTGCAGTTACATCTACACTGCCTTTTTTTTCTGTGTACAAGACCTGCTTTAGCTGCTGCTGTTCCACAGCGCTTTTTTCTTAGCTTCTTAGTTTTATGGTTCACCGTGTCAAACGCGGCACTCAGATCGAGGAGGATGACTGCCACTTATCACCCCCCGCCCCCCCGATCCAAGACCTGCCTAGTTTCCTCTGTTACAGCCAACAAGGCTCTTTTCGTTCCTATGTTGGGGGCCGAAACCCGTCTGGGTGGCATCAAGCAGATGGTTACTCTAGAGAAACATAGTTCGATGTGTATTAATGTTTCTCCAGGATTTTGCTCACCCAGGGTAGCGGGGAAATCGGGCTGTAGTTAAGGTTGCTGGAATCAAGATTAGGCGTTTTCAGGAGCTCTGTCCTAAATCGGTCTTCAATGGACTAAAATGTCAAGGCAGGGAGGATTTGAAGAAAAATATTTCTGCTCCTTAAGCCTGCACGGAGCATGTTTCTGAATGATTAGGGGTAACACCTGAACAGAAAGTGTTAGACGTGAATCGTAAAAACATTTCCATTCAACGGTGTACTTCAAGGCACATTAAAACAGTCCCAGAGTTTCCCAACGCCAGGGATCGTTAATATTTTGTTGCAGAAAAATTCAAGGGTGCCTTCCATCTTCTGTTTCTTATGATTTGGTAACTCTTGGATTGTCTTTTGTTTTTCAAATCTCTCTAAAGTATGATTTGTAACCCTAAGAAGGCAGTGTCCCGGATTACACTTACCATAATAAAACTTGTCAAAGATTAAACTGTATTTTTGTAGCAAGGTTCCGCTACAAGGGTTGCCATCCATGTACAGATGTAAGGATGCCTCTCATAGTACTCTGAGGCCATGCCAGCTGTCTGTAAAGTAAGTTAGTTCTGGGTGGCCTTTCAGTGGCAGATGTGTTGGCAAAAATCGTGGAACTCGCTGAAGATTTGTAATATTCAATGATTTCAAAGTAATGTATGCTCTTTGCATAGATACTGCCTTCATATATGTGATTTTGTTAATCTAATACCAGAGGCTGTATTATACCTATATTGTGCCCCAAAGGCGCAAAATATTTGTGCACGCGCTTTGTGTTCCGCGGAGTACAGATGTATTACAAAAGTGGCTGTAGACGCTTGTGTGTCCGTTCATGAATACTGATAGCTCTGGTACATATGTAGCACAAGCGTTATCATGAGGGTGTTCTCTCATTTCTATATGTTGGGGCGATTTTCTTTGCCTCCGTGCCGTATTTTGGATGTAGATGCAGATGCAATCATGCCCTCAGAAGATGCACTCCCAGTATGCCACAAAATGTGGTGAACTGCCAGTGCACCTCCTGAAGTCAGCCCTCTAGAGAGGGAAAAGTGTCCTGTGGACCCCTCTTAACATCCCTCTGCACATGGGTGAGGTCACTCACTGAACACCCCTACAGGTAGATCTGTCCTTGAAATTGCAGGCATTATGCTAATTGTACTCTGAAACACGGAGTAGCTTTGAAGCAGCAGCTCCATATTTCCCTGAATGAACTGCTTCCAGGGCAGCAGGAGTTTGCATCTGCCTTGGGCTAGTGTATTCATTGTAATAAGGCTCACTCTTTCTGTTTCTGTCCAACATAAGTTTAAAGGTGCACTGTGGCACAAATGTGTTAGCTTTTCCATACTCAGTAGGTCCCAGAGTTTGTGTATCCATTCTAAGTATGTGGGTGTGGTATCCGTTCCTCATCTTGATAGCAGGACTTTGCTGTGCATAGAGCCAAGGTAATAGCCCTCCTGCTGGCAGGGCGTAGTGGATATGTTATTGCGTTAGGGAGCCCTAGTAAGATATAGCTAGGGAAGCGAGGTAGCTCGGTATCGAACATTTGGTCAACATTTTCGAGCACATCTAAACGGTAACAGCGCAGCTTGGGGCAATGCCAAAGCTGAGATGGTGTACCGGAGTAGCCACAATGGCGTCAGCATTATCATCACATCACTTCTTCCACTTAATCAGGCGGGTAGGTGTGTAGTACCGATAGTGAATTAGCTTGAGAAGTTCTTCCTCCTAGCTGCGCTGTAGACCAATGTGCGAGCCTGATGCAGGATGTCCATCCATTTTTTATCTGTGAACTTGCTTTCACATTCCGCCTCCTACCTTGTCCTGGCTGGCGAGAGCAGGGGATTGGCAGAGGTGTTTAAAAAAAGTATAAATATCTGACAGTAGGCATCTGTCATCCCTCCATGACAGAAGCCAGCGCTCGAACAGCGTGAGGGGCCTGCCTGCTTGGATTCACACCATTGGCTGGATGACCCAGTGATGAGCTGATGTGTACCGCCATTATTCGGAGTCTGGGAATATGAAGTCCTGTTGGATCCTAGGAAAGTCCAGCAGTCCCAGTTCTTTGATAAGATCCCCAATGCATTTGCAAATGGTCTCCTGCCACTGGGAGTATGCTGGTGCGTGCATTGCTGGAGGGAAGTCTGCATTTCCCATAATTGGGATAAGGATAGAGCTCGGGATTGAGAGGCACATAGAGGCGTTCAGTCTGTCCCTGGCCCCGACCGTGGCCCTGACTACAGGGGTGATGCACACTCCCAGAGTGCGGTTCTTACTCAGGAGCCATGGTATCTTCAAAATATGGATGACAGCTATTGCCCGGTCCAGGAAGCACAAGTGTTTCTCCTTGAGTAGAAGTTGCCACTCCACTAGGGATCTTGACTGTGCTGTCTGGTAACGCACTAGGTGGGGTATACCCAAACATATATGGCCATTAGGGTTCTTGTCGAAATTGCTAAGTTAGCCTGAGCTCTGCTGCCATGATGCTGCTTTTACGGATGTTACTACATGGCTTTGTTTTGAAAGACTGTTTGTCTTTAACATGAGAACTGTCTGCCTTTCGCGTTCTCTGCTAGTTACTAGAGTTTAGTCTGAACATGATGTGCAAGGTCGATAAACAATGCCCCTTGTTGTTCTGTTCTGGTCAGTCCCTATCACCTAGACAGAACAAGCTAAACACAGCTGCACTGCGGTACTCTTGCTTTGATATTACAGGGATGCATGTTGTTCAAACACACCCTTGGTGAGAGAGACCTTTCCATAGAGAGGAGCTATGCTGTTCCTATGATGTAAACCTTTCAGCTAGGCTGTAATGTATGGGGTCTGCTGACAAAGCCCAGAGATCTTCTTTTATATAAAAAACTTTTTCCAGCCAAGGAAAGCGTGGTTAGGCCTTATAGTCCTTTTTTCCCCTGTCTGTATAAGACAACCTCCCACTTAATATTCTATGGAATTATAACAATGCTAATTATTTAGAGTTTATGCATTTTGCTGCTGGTGGTAGCTTGTATACTGCATTATAAAACACAATAGTTAAAAAAACATTTTCAACTATTACAGGGACTCTCCCAATTCTTATTGTGGACAAGTACGAGTGAGTGAGCGAAAGGATATGTGTAACTACCGCAATTCTGGAGAGTCAGGAGTGTTGTGTATTGTCTAATCATTTATAGCTTCATGATTATGTAGGAGAACGAATGAGACATTATAGCTAGTTGGTTTTGGGATTTTGGGTACTAAGATGGTAGGAAGGTACAACCCCTATACACAGAGGTCCTGTTTTCCTGTGCATAGTTCTGTGTATGTGCAGAATCCCCACAATAAAACATCCCTTAGCTACCGGGAGCTATGTGCGCTCCATAGCCATCCTGGCTTTCTTATTGCTCTAGCTGAAATAGTCTAGCATGGATTGCAGTTTCTTGATCACAGAGGGGGCGGGTGTAGCGGCATCATCTGCATCAGATATAGAATCTTGGGCAGGAGGGACATTTTTAAGGCTCCTATTCATTCTGAAAAGGAGATGGGTCCCCCATGCCAAGACTGGATTAGTGAGCACACCGTGGCCAGCAGTGAGGAGTAATTGTAAGACAGGGACCTGTCAACATTGGTGAATAGGCGAATGTCCAGGTATGAGATACCCTGTGTGGCCCATGCGAAGGGGAATATTTTAACTAGGTGTGCTTGCTCATCTGGCAGAATGGCGAGGTTAAGGGCTTGGGATTTGGTGACATTCATTTTGAACCCCAATGCCTCCTCAAATGCTGGAATCTCCTCCAACAATGGCAGCAGCGACTGGCGTGGCTTAATGGCGGTGAGCAGCACATCTTCAGCGTATAATGTTATCTTGTGTGCATGTCCAAAAATCCCCACCTGCATGTCCAACCATCCCCACCCCTTCAATGAGTGGGTGTCCCTGAATTTGCTCCACCAGCGGCTCCATGTAGAGCATAAACAGGAGTGAGGAAAGATGGCACCACTGCTGTGTGCCTCAAGTTTCGAACAGCAGGAGATGGTGCATTATTGACATGAACTAGGGCCTTTAGTCCTGCATAGCTGGCCCTGATCCATTGGCAAATGTGGGGGCCCAGGCCCAGGGTCTCCAATGCCATCCACAAAAACGGCCAATGCACATGGTCGAATGCTTTTTCAGTGTATATCAATAGAAGCAGTGTGGATGTCTGTAAGAGGTTGTTACTGTCAATTAGGTGAAGTAGACCCCTTCCTGTTGTGCCCGCATGTCCATCCGGGATAGAAACCGGATTGGTCTGGATCTACTAGACTGGGCATTACCTTCCCAGCCTGCTGGTGAGAATTCCAGTAAATATTTTTGCATCTACATTGAGCAAGAATATGGTGCGATAGGTAGTGCTTTGCTGCAGGTCATTTCCTGTTTTTGATTAAACAATTATAATGGCCGTTAGTGCCTGTAGAGCTAAAGGAGTTGTATAGCCAGGCCAGTATGGGGAACAGTTGCTCCACAAATATCTTATAAAAAGCAGCTGTGAATCCGTCCTGCCCAGGTGCCTTGTCCACTTGGAGCCTCCCTTTTGCCTCAAGTATTTCCTGTGATGTAATGTCTGACTCTAGAGGTGAAGCTATGCATTGCACTAGCTTTGTTAAGGGGGCCTGCTCCATTTGTGAGGCGTAGTGAGCAAGCTCTGCCATATCAAGTTGAGCATAAAACCGACCAAATTCCGGAGCAATCTGTGTCGTGTCAGGGGGTGTTGGTTTTGATCTACTAGAACTTGTAAGTGGAGGTCTTGTGTCTGGGTGTGAAACATGTGAGCAAGGAGTCTACCAGCTTTATTTCCCCAGCATAGTATCTGTCTCATGCGGAGTAGGGCCGATTCCTCTGCATCCATGGCCTTACGTTGTTTTCTGGCAATAGTAAGTTGACGTCGTGCCTTGCAAGAACGTGCCTGCCTATGTGCATTGTCCATGTCCCTCACCTTCCCCTCTAAATCTGCGTGCTTAACCCTGCGCTCTTTTGTTGAGCCGTGCTGCTTACACCTTTGTAGGTTCCCCTCACTATTGTTTTAAGGGCGTCCCACATTGTGGAGATTGAAATGTGTGGTGTATCAATGGTGGCAGCAAGGTAGTCTAAGATTACTTCCTGAACTTCTTTAATGGCAGAGTTATAAGAAAAACGTTTTGGGTTAAGACTCCACATCTTGGTCCCCTGGCTATTATTGGGAAGGGGCAGCCTAAGCAAGATGGGAGAGTGTTTTGAGATGGAAGCCATCTCAATGTCTGTCTGGAGTTGGGAGGAAGAGACTAAAAAGAAGTTGATTCTAGCATATGACTGGTGTGCACCTGAGAAGTGTCTAAGTGTTCTTGTAGAGGTGTGTAGCGTCCTCCATGCATCAACCAACCTTGCCGCTGTATGCCACTTGAGTCTCTGTGGAGTAAACGCTCTCGCCGGGCTGGTCCTCTGCTGGGTTCCGTTCCAGTGAGGCATTTCATACTATGTTGAAGTCTCCCTCCATCAGGATATTAATGTCAGGTGTGAGAATCATCCTAATCGCCTGGCGGATAAAGGGTTTCTAATGGTCATTGGGTGCATAAAAACATGCAACTCTAAATGTGTATTGGTGAAAGGAGATCTGCACAGATAGCATACTGCCCATGACCTCAGAGTGCATTTGAAGGACCTGGCCTTTAAAAGTTGTGTAGCTATTAGAATGGCCACTCCTTGCCGGGCGCAGCCGACCAGAATTGGCAGTCAAACCCATTCGACCTCATACATGTCCAATCCCGGGAGTGGATGCTGCGGTGCCCCGGGGCTCTGCCTGATCACATAGATCGAGGTCCAGTCCCAGGATCACCGCCGCCTTCGGGGGCATGCGAGTCAAGCGTTTTTCTTTGTTTCATGTGAAAACGAGTTGGAAGTGATGTCCCACTTGTATCACACCCCTTTGTCCCTGAAGAATATGTGATTGGCTTCATGTTGTAGCGTTGTTGCAGGGTGATGGGAGAGGTCCTCAAATAGTACCCTGATCCCCTCAAAGAGGACGAGTTTGTTCATGCACCTCATTCAAGATGAGCTCCTTCTGGCGGTAGTTGTGCAGGCACATAAGAATGTCCTGTAGAGTCCCAGGTGACTGAGGTTTAGGATTTAGGTTTAGGGATTTGTAAAGCACATAGCTAACTTTGGGCATCCCAGCGCTGAGGTAAGATAGGACAGAGAGATGTTAACACTCATTTAAGGGAACAATCTGGTCTTGAGCCTCTTTTTAAAAGATTTCATTTTCAATCATTCGGAGCTCTGGATCCATGCCGTTCCAGAGTTTGGGTACCAGGTGAGTGAATGATCTTACCCCCATTTAGATCTCTTAATTCTGGTTGTGTTAATCAGAAAATTGGCTCCTAACCTAAGATGACGACGAGGTGAGTAGTGTGAGATCAATGTTTGCAGTAGAGCAGGACCTTTCCTAAACATAGCTCTGTGAGCCAGGCAGAGAGACTTAAACTTGATCCGGGCCTGGCCTAGACCGGACACTGAGATGGGTGACCCGCTCTGTATATAATCGAGAAGAATCCCCTTCCCCTCCAGCTCTGGGAGGATCTGGTGGAAGAGTCCTACAAGGGCCCCTCATCTGTCTATAGCGGTATGCCTTTAATTAATATTAGATCCCAGGACCGGTTGTCAAGATCCTCCAGGTAGTAGTTGAGGTCTGCATTGTGCTCCTTAAGCTCCAATATTATGCTGCACATTGCCTTCAGTTCCTCCACAGACATCTCCAGATCTTTCTACAGAGTCTACCCGTTGTTCTAACTTGTAAATTTCACAGCGCATCTCCTTCATGTCTTTGGTCATCTGTTTTCAGGGTTGCAATGTCGTCCTTTATGGTGCTGAAAAAGGACTACATAAAGCCATGTGTGGCCAGCTGTACTCTCCTGCATCTTGGGCCTGAACCAAACCCGTCGACAAGTGTTCCAGTGAGGACGAGTCCGTAGCCGGACCCGCATATTTGGCAGGAGTTTTTGTAACCATATCTTTGACAGAGGGGTCTTTTTTGGTCATGGTCTTCACCATTTCGTCTTCCCCTGCGGTGTCAGTTAGGCTTTCTCCTGGTCTTGTGGTCGATATCCACTCCATTGGTGGACTGGTCAGCCTTCTGCTATGACTGTCTTGGGGCAGGTTGGGAGCAGAGGCTGATGCGGTCCTGTGGTGACCCTTCCCCCCCCCCCCCCCCCCCCCCCGGGAGGCCAAGGAAAATGGGTGCTTCCTCCATGTGCACGGTCTCCTGGCTGCCAGTGTAAGCCTGGCGGGAAGAGAAGGAGGAGGTACAAAGAGACCCCATGGCACCCAGCCAAAGTCTCTGTAGTCGTGTGTTCAAGGTGGCAGTCCAAGGTTCCCCCTCCGCCTCCTCCTAGCCTTCCCTGCTTCAAATGTGCAGAGGGACCAACACTCCCAAGTAGATGCCAGTGACGGTGCCTTTGGGGTTCCCCCATGCCTCCACCCCACCACTGCAGCCTCTTACTGTGATATGGCTGCCTCCTTCATCTCAGTCCACTGGCATCAATCAGGGGGCCCAAGCACCACTGTTCTGTGCAGGTAGCACCCACCCTCTGTGCCCGCCTGCACCACCAGCCTGAATCCTGCTCGCAGCCTTCCTAATGCTCGAAGGGTGGGCACCAGGGGTGCACTCCTCCAGCTGCCAGCTAATGTGGCCACAAGGATTTGCAGGTGAGAGTTCTATATCCGCATGGCAAAGTATATCTTAGGACCTTTGGGATTTGGCACCCACTCCAAAGCCCGTGGCAAGCTGATCTCCCAACTCTCAGCTGTGGGCCAAGTCTTCTTAGGTCCTCTTCCTCGGCCTGCCTGTGTGTTGGGATTTATTTCTTAATCCTGGGCCATTTCTACCAACTATCTGTAGAATACAAATAAGAGCTGGGAAAGGCTTCAATTTATTAGATTTGGTGCTGGTATAGTAAAATATTTTAATTTTTTTCCGAATGCACACCAACCCCAGCTCGACTCTAGAGAATGCCTGTTAGACTTGGCATCTTTGGCTTGGTATTTTTGATGCTGTGCTAGATTTCGTTTTAGCTGGCTTAGATGCTTTGGGCACTTTGCCACTGCTTATCAATATCATAGTGCAAGTGCTCCCTGTGTAGATTGTTATTATGATTGGTTTTCCCTGATTGGCATATTTGATTTACTGGTCAGTCCCTAGTAAAGTGCTCTTGAGTGTCAGGGCTGGTAAATCAAATACTACTAGTGGACCTGCAGCACTGATTGTGCCACCCACATGAGTAGTTCTGAAACTGAAACTCAGACCTGCCACTGCAGTGCCTGTGCACAGTTAACTGCCATGTCGACTTGGCAAGTGCACCCACTTGCCAGGCCTTAAACTTCCCTTTTCCTTCATGTCAGTCACTCCTACAGTATGCCCATGGTACACCTGAGCGCAGGATGCAGTGTATGTGAAAGGTAGGACATGCCCTGATGTGTGTGGCATGTCCTGATAGTGAATTACTGCCAATTTCGTTTTTCACTGTTGTAATGCTACCTGCTCCCATAGGACAGAACAGGGAGTTTGTTTCTAACATCTTTTAAACATAGATGCCCCTGGGAACAAGGTGGGAAAATAAAGTTTAGTATGCCTGAACTCAGAATTTTAAAATGCATCTTTTAGTGAGGGCGATTTGTACTTACTGTGTTTGAAAGTACCTCTTTTAGAAAGTAGTTATTTTCTTTTTTAGCCATTTGCTGGAATTTGAATTGACTGTGTGGGTTTGGAGTGTCAGGGGCTGGGGAGGAGCAGTGGCTTCAGAGAGCCTGATGAGTCGGGTTGGGATAAATAGACCTGCACTACATTTAGTCGGGGAGGAGATTTTTTCACCTGAATGGATCTGGTCTGCTTGCCAAAATGTGGTCTCCACCTCCTGCCAGGAAGCTGCACCAGGGAGAACAGAACTGGTTTTGACTGGGCACAGGGCTTCTCTGCACAAAGAGAACAAATACATTTTGGGGTATAAGTATTAGGACCTAAACCCCCTGAACGTTAGACTACTTCTGGAATCCTTTGCTAAGGAGAAGAACTGGAGAAACTGAGAAGTACTGCCCGTGCTGTGTGTCTGTGGTTTACCTGCAGTTGCCGTATCTGCCATGGAAATGAGAAGGAATTTGCTGTTTGCCCGGCTTGAGGAAAGTCTCCAAGGACTTGAGTAGAGCTTGCCTCCTGTTTTGAAGTCTCAGGAACACAGACTTAACCCCTAGCTCCTCTGGACTTCCTTGCTGGGAGTTCTGGCCTGCGAGGTGTGTCTGTGACTTTGTGGGGCCTCTGGAGGTTGTTTCTACTGCTGGGAGCTGGAAAGCAATGCAGCAATGAGAAAATCGACATCGCTTATCTTGCGTCAGTTTTTCCGATGCAACACCATGATGTGAGAAGAATCTCCCCGCACCACTGCTGAAACAAACGCAGCGCCTGTCACCACTGGAAGAATCAACGCATCTGGGGATCGCAGCTGAAGAAACCGATGTAGCGCTGCTCCTTGCCACCACATAGTTTACCCAGGCATCACGGATTTCCACGCATCGTCCCTGTGCGGCAAGTTTTCCCCAACCCATCACCCGCAGATCTGAATTGTCTCTGTATCGACGCACCTCTTCCATGTGTCCAGTGGAACTGTTGCATTGCATTCACGAAGGCTCCAGGAGTCGACGCATCGTTGCTTTTTGACGCTTCCCATCGCTGCAGCTGTGGCTTAGTTAATTTTGTCACAACAACAGGTACTTTCCAAGAAATCACTCAACCATAGTTTTCTAGGGACTCAGTTGCTAAAACCTTTTGAAAGTAATTTTTCCGAATACTTGTATGTTGGATTTTTGTTGTTTTGGTCTTAAGTTTAGATAGATATTTTATTTTTCTAT
Source organism: Lissotriton vulgaris (assembly GCF_964263255.1). Taxonomy (NCBI): domain Eukaryota; kingdom Metazoa; phylum Chordata; class Amphibia; order Caudata; family Salamandridae; genus Lissotriton; species Lissotriton vulgaris. Next base: position 39,429 of record NW_028242945.1, read on the forward strand.
ACCGGTGTGGTGTCTATTTGTGATATTATCAATGTATTACTGTGTGCTTTGAGTACAAATACTTTACATGTTGCCTTTAGGATAAGCCTGTCTGCTCATGCCAAGCTACCAAGGGGGTGAGCAGCGGTTAGCTAGAGTGTATCCCCCTTACCCTGACTAGAAGCAAGGGTCCCTATTTGGACAAAGCTATGTACCTCTGCAAATTAGAAACACCCATTTATAACCACGCCCATGTACTAATTTGCCCAAACTATGGTACATTTTCTCTTCTTTTTTTAATAGTATAAAATGTATGTCAGTAATTTATTCTGTAACAGCTTGACAATTCACCAACTTTGACATTGCTACAAAGGGAAAAAAGTCCTAAAGCACAAGACAATTTTTATTATTTAATCCATTCCTCTACGTTTCTACAAAGGAGAAAAAGGCCTACAAGCATCTATCCAATCAAAGGCATACATCCATGATGCAAAATAACTGTATATTTTTATTACATTCGAATAATCACCAACAATTACTTTATTCCACAAACATTGCAAAAAGGGGGCTGGTGGGTGGGTCAAAATTGCAGCTTGTTCCCTCGAGGGCTCACGAGCGACGAGTGGTGCAGCCTTCAGAGCACGGGAACAAGAGGAAGCTTCGTTGGATTCCCGCTCTATTTATCCATCTGCGGGAGGGCGGGGGCCCGCCTCAGGTACGCCCATCCGTGCGCGGACTTCCGCGCGGGTGTTTAGGACAACCTCTTCTGGGCGGGAGGGGCGTGCTCCGGCTATGCCGCTTCGGGCATACCAGCCAGGACACGCCCCCCGCCCACAACGGTTCCCGGGGGATCGGGGCACCCATCCATACGTTCGGGGGGACCGAGTGGTCTTCCCTTTCCATATGGGCCGGGATGCCCGCCACCCCTCCCAACACCAATTCCCCATGGGAGGAGACAGACACAGGTTTGAACTTTTGGAAGGCGGGGAGGTGTTACCCCCCCGGCCGTATTTATTAAAATATGAAACAAAATTTAAAACTTTAAATTAAAACGTTTCATGAATCATGTACAATTTTATCTTCCATTACATTTTGATGAAGACAAGTTCTTGGCTAACCTTAACAAATCTCTAATACAAAGGTTTCCTAGCCGAGTCTAGCATCCTGAAAATGCATAACATTCTAAAATAAAATTGTACATCCTAGCATTAAGGGCCAACGGCAAGGTCTTAACTGGGGTCCGATCCCTACTACCAAATTCCCGCCCTCACGGTGTGAGTGGCTCATACGCAGAGGACTTTACCCTTGCAGCCAACTGTAACTTCCCTTGTCGTAGGGGCCCACGCCATCTTAAGGTCGTCCAAGTTCTCGTGCGAGGTATCCGTAAGAAGGACAGCGTGGACCCCCTTCCCCACACTCTCTTCCGCCGGAGCAGATATCCGGCCCCCGGGAAATTCGTAGGAGGGGCATATAGCAGTCGCCCCCTGGGAGGGGCCTATGGCCGTCTCCCCCTGGGCGACCCATCCGTAGTGGGTGCCGCCCACCCGTGGGAGGGGCAAATGGCCGCCTCCCCCCGGGCGCTCCCATCCATACTGGGTGGCGCCCCCCCTAGGGACCTTGAAATCACTGCTCACCGATCACGTCCTTACCGCCACAGGCCGGATAGTTGACCGACTATCCGGCCCCCCCATACCTCCTAAAGGTCATGTCTCCTCAATGCCCTTAGCCATGCTACGAAGTCTCCTATGAGTAAATCATTCCCAGCCCCGGACAGGTGCACCCCATCATTCAAATAATAGTGATCACCCCGAATACACCCATGAGGAATGCTTTGTAAATGAGTAGAGCGAAACAGTTTCTCAATCTTGTTGTTGACCCTCTTTACCGAGTGGTTCAACGCCGATACAGACAGACCCCCCCGCCAAACTCTTCTGGGAATCATGTGGGACCAGGCAATCGTACACCTGGGGAGCTTCTTGGCCAACCAACTGACTGCTGATAATATGTGCTCTACCAACACCTATCTTCCCAGTCTTCCAAGTCATTGCCTCCCAGATGCACTATGATTACAGATGGCGGTGACCTTTGCCGCCCTAATATGGCCGGGATGCCTGTCACCCCCTCCCAACACAATCCCCAAGGATGGGAAGACGGACGCAGTATTTGAACTTTTGGAAGGCGGGAGGGAGTTACCCTCCCGGCCGTATTTATTAAAATATGAAACAAAATTAAAACATTAAATAAGTTTCATATCATGTACAATTTTCATTTATTACATTTCAATGAAGACATGTCACATTGGCTAACCTTAACAAATCTCTAATACAAAGGTTTTCCTAGCCGAGTCTAACATCCTGCAAATGCATACTTTCTAAATTGAAATTGTACATCCTAGCATTACGGGCCAACGGCATGGCCGCAACCGGTGTCAGATCCCTTCTACCAAAACTCTCGCCCTCACGCTGTGAGTGGCGGCCGCGCAGAGGACTGTACCCTCTGTGCCAACTCCAATTTCCCTTGTCTTGTTGGGGGCCCCCATTTAAACTTGACGCCATCTTAGAGGTCGTCCGAGGACCCTTGTGAGGTGTCTGTACGACGGCAGCGTGGACTCCCCTCCCCCCCCCCCCACCCCACACTGTCTATCACATCCGCCGTCGCGGATATCCGGGCCCCGGGGAAATTCGTAGGATGGCCATATATCCGCCTCCCCCCCCCTGGAAGGGGTCTATGGCCGTCTTCCCCTAGGTGATCTATACTTAGTGGGTGCCGCCTCCCCGTGGGAGGGGCCAATGGCCGCCTCCCCCCGGGCGCTCCCATCCATAGTGGGTGGCGCCCCCCTCTAGGGACCTTGAAATTACTGCTCACCGATCATGACCTTACCGCCACAGGCCGGATAGTTGACCGGCTATCCGCCCCCCCCCCCAAAACCTTCCTATAGGTCATGCCTCCTCAAACCCTTTAGCCAAGCTATGAAGTCTCCTATGAGTAAGACATTACCCTCCCGGGACAAGTGAACCCCGTCATCTAGATACATATGATCACCCCGAATACACCCATGCGGAATACTGTGCAATTGCGCCGAGCGAAACAACCTACCAATTTTGTTATTGACCTTCTTTACTGAATGGTTCAGTGCCGATACCGAAAGGCCCCCCGCCGTACCTTCCTAGGAATCATGTGTGACCATGCAATCGTGCACCCCGGGATTCTTTTTGCTAGCCAGCTAACGGTAGACAAAATTTGCTCGAGTAATACTCGCCTGCCGAGCGTCACAATGTCATTGCCCCCCAGGTGTACTATGATTACAGATGGCGGTGACCTACGCCCCCCTAAGAGTTCCTCGACAAAAGATTCACACTGGTCAATACAGAGCCTGCCCCTTCCGTGGAAGGTCACTCTGTACCCGTATTCCCCAGCTGCGTGATTCGCATCACCTGCTTTAAATACGTCCCCGGCCCGCCTCACATATGAGTGGCCCACGACCCATGAAGTATTTCGGGGTTCCCAAGGCCTACACGCTCCAGAGATTACCCACTTACACACAAGAACTGTTGGCACGGAAACTGTAAAATGCAAAGAACAAGTTTATTAAGACCCCATGGGGTGGTGGTACACTCAAACAGCACCCTTCGGTAATGCAAGAGGTATCACCCCGAACACCGGTGGGACCCCGTTTATATACAATTTTGGGGCAATAAAAGATAGGCGGCATAAGTTAAGACACAGTTTTAGAGACATATATGGTCATGTTTTGGAACACTGCCAGCTCATTGGTGGGTTTCAAACCCGTTGGTCAGTTAGCGGCACATTCCTGAGGGTTTACGGGTCAGTAAGAACTGCGCATGTGTGACTTGACCAGTACTAAAAATAGCCTGTTGCTGGGCAGATGAGAGTGGTCAGTGGAACGGACAAAGGACTAAAGGGCACGTCGGCCACGAGGCCGCTCATGGTCTAAGATGGCCGCTGCAACATTCAAAATGGCGTTTATCATATATAGCCAAGTTAAGGAGGGCAACGTGTAGGTTCAGCTAGTCGCTAATCCAAGCGGGCCAATTACGACAGACGACCCTTTTAGCGTTTAGCTGAATCTACCTCATAATGAACATACTCTGGATGTTCGTCCTCGATGTCTATCAACATAATTTGTGTCACCTCTTTGTGTAGCATTATTTTGTCATGGGCAAGAGCTCGCCTCGATGGTAAGCAAGCTGTTAGACACATTGAACATAAGGTAGGGCCACATTGGATACACAAGCATATAAAGAACATTGCTCCCACAAGTATGCAGAGAATTGTCAACAGTTTCCAGCCCCAAGTTGCAATCATGGACCAGAACCATCCAGAAAGGGTCCAAGTTCCATTGTCCGGGTGTATTTCGGCAGCTATCTTATGCAGCTTGGAAATCGCATCATACACAGATGGAGAATTATCAGGCACGTAAACACAACAGCTGCTTCCGATGATTCTACATGCCCCCCCACGATCAGCCAAAACAACATCCAGCACCATCCTGTTTTGGAGGGTGACAATTCTGGAAATCTGCAGTTCTTCGGTAATATTCCCCAGGGCAATAGCAGTGTCATTCGCAACAGCCTCGACAACGCGAGTCAGCCGTCTGATTTTCCGGCTGTTCAATGCGGCCCCCACAAAGGAGAATAGTCCCAGATTGAAATCCACATACTGTTGTAATGCAGTGTCCGTTTGATCAATGTCCTCTAAAGCAACAGTTCGCTTAACTCTGTTCAAAACAAAATCGTGGTACAGAGTATAGTCGTTATGATACATCGGAGGGGCAATGAATACAGGAGGTAGCACAAACGATACATAGCATGTGCCCAACCACCCCACCGGAAGCTGATGGTACCCCTTCGTTCCACAGATGAAATAGGTGTTTCGAGATGCAACAAATGAAATGCCATTCGGGCTATCAAACGTGAGAGTAATATTACATTCACTTTTCCCCACTGCAATCGTGCCCTTGTTTCTGATGCATAAATCGGCTTTGGTGGCAATGACATTTATAACATGAGCACTGGATACATTCACGTTTCGCTGATTGCTATATATTCGTGGGGCAGACACATTATCAGGCCTGTATTCTTCCCATTCAAAACGTGTACCCTCTGCCCGTGGAAACCCATCCTTGTCATGGGGACATTCTTTATTTAGGCGAAAAAGCACCCCCCCTTTTGTTGGCCATCTCAAAGTAAAGAGGAGAGTGTACCAGGCATTGCAAGACCCATTGTGCGAAAACGGGAGTGGAATAAGTGGGGTGCCCCCTCTCTTCTGGTGCCCAGGCAACATTCCACACACCCAGCAGTTAGAGGTATTGGTCATGTTATGCGTGTGGTGAAGAATCTGAATGAAGCTGTTATTTAAATACGTTTGGCGATGGCGTTCTTCATGGAAGGGCAATGTAAAATGGAAATGTTCAGACGGTGCCGGGGTAGTCGGCAGCAAATGTTCACGCACAGGCACCACAAGTTCGACTACCCAGGCTATAACAGCTATCACCACAATGGTTAGAAGAAAAAGAAAGGCACCCAACAGTTTCTTGTCACGAGATGCCGTTGATGCCATAGTTCAAGAAAGTCTGTGCAAAGTCTCAAATGACACAAATTGTTCACAAGTTTTCACAAATAGTCTCAGATACACGTACGTGTATACCTAAAAAGGAAAAATGCGGTGCTGAACTCCGAGGTAGCCGTTGTTTTCTTCTCCGGGCCAAGACGGGTGTCGCTACTCTGGCAGAACTGATCCCCCCCCCTTGGAATTCCCGGTTTCCGTTTCACAAACCTGGAGCGGTTACCAACCAGTCATAAAAAAAAAAAGGACAAGAAAAACTTCTTATCGCGGACGTAGATTGTAGCGCTCTCTTCCAGTAGCAGATTGGTCCGGGAAGGCTCCCTCCACTTCGGCCGACGTCACAGCTGGGCTCTTTTCTTTCTCCAAGATCTCCTTATAATCAGTCAGCACAACAGGAGTCACCAGATCCGGAGAGACTCGGCGACAATGTGTCGAATGCACCCACCGCTTCCTGTTGGTCACTCGTACGGCGGTGCGGGTCGCCAGAAGGACCTGCTCGGGGCCCTTCCACCTGGGCTCCAGACTGCTTGCTCTTTCAAACGAACGGATCATCACATGATCCCCAGGACGAAGATCGTGGCCCTCTCCAGCAGAGTTGTCAGGGAGCGCTTCTCGAACCTGTTGGTGAATAGAGAGCAAATCATTTGTTAATCGTGCCAAATAATCATTCATCATAACACAAGGCACATCATGTATTAATCGCGGCTTGGGCACCCCCCAGATATTCATGGGGCGGCCAAACACCACCTCATAGGGCGTAAGGCCAGTTCGTGAGTGGGGTACTGATCTAAGAGAGAGCAGTGCTAGCGGCAATGCATCTGGCCACTTCAACAATGTAGACGCCACGATTTTGGCCAGCTTAAGCTTCAAGGTGGCATTGTACCGCTCGACCAAACCTGCTGACTGAGGGTGGAATACAGCGTGGAACTTTTGCTGAATCCCTAACCCCTTCAGTACATATTCCACAATCTTTCCAACAAAATGGGGCCCATTATCGCTCCACAGAAATTTGCAAACTCCAAAGCGAGGAAAGAACTCCTTAAGCAACACCTTAGCTGTTGTCAAAGCTGTATTGTCTTTCGTGGGGTAGGCCTCAACCCATTTGCTAAAAGCACACACCACCACTAGGACGTACTTCAGGTTGTTGCAGCGCTCGAGTTGGATGTAATCCATTTGAAGCACTTCAAACGGTGCTGAAGGTGGAACGAACCCTCCTTTCGGAGTATGGGTCCCCTTCCCAGGATTGTGTTGCAAGCATACCAGGCAGGTCTGCACTACTCTCTTTGCAGTATTCGAAATCTCAGAATGTTCCCAAACTCGTGTTAAAAGCCGGGTGATTGCAAGAGCTCCGACATGGGCCAGTCCATGAGTCATCTGGACCATCGCCTGTAAATAAGCCGCAGGCAATTTCCACTTCTCCATGTCTTTGCTTCTCCAACAACCTTCATCATCTAGCACCCCCTCTGCTGCCCAAGCCGCAAGCTCAGATTCTGTAGCTGATTTTTGAATATCCCGTATCTCTGCTCTAGCATCACTCCATCTCTCGGCCTGTGATTGTACCACGTACATAGGGGAGCTAGTTCGGGACATAGCCGTCTGCCTTGCTATGCTGTCTGCAAAGGCATTTCCTTGACCCACTTTATCCGTGATCTTTTTATGGGCACTGCACTTCACTATCGCTACTTTCTTGGGGCAGAGCAACGCGTTTAGGAGATCACGCACTAACTCTCCGTGCATAATGTGCTCTCCGTGTGATGTCAGAAACCCACGTTCCCTCCAGAGAAGTCCGAAGTCATGGGCCACTCCAAAGGCATACCGGCTGTCTGTGTATATGTTCACACATAGGCCAGCACTCAATTCGCAGGCTCTTGTTAAAGCTATCAGCTCTGCTGCCTGAGCCGATTTTTGTGGTATTCTAGCTGTTTCAACCACCGTCTTAAGAGTCGTGATCGCATATGCTGCGGAAGTCGTACCATCTGGCAGCCTCAAACACGATCCATCAACCCACAGTTCCCCATCCACATCTGGAAGTGGCACATCCTGTAAGTCAACACGACCCTTTGTCTGTTCCTCAGTCAGGAAAACACAATCATGATGTTTTTCTTCCTGACCCTCCTCGGCCGGATAGGGCAATAAAGTCGCGGGGTTCAAAGTAGCGCATCTTTTCAATGTTATGTGTGGCGCTAAAAGTGTCAGCTCATATCCTGTAAGTCGTGCACTCGTGAGGTATTGGGTCTTTGTTTGGTTTAACAGGGCATCTACTGCATGAGGAACTAACACCAACAGTTTGTGCGATAACACTATGCCCTCACTCTGTCGTATGGCTACTGCTGTTGCCGCTACCGCTCGAAAACACCCAGGCAACCCTCGTGCTACAGGATCCAAAATGGCAGAGAAGTATGCACATGGTCTCTGCTTATCCCCGTGTAACTGCACTAACACTGACAACGCGCACCCATCATTCTCATGCACGTACAATGTGAAAAGTTTCGTGTAGTCTGGTGTTCCTAACACGGGTGCAGAACAAAGGGCCTGTCTCAACTGTTCAAAGGCTTTCTGACATTCGTCTGTCCACTCAAGAGGCATCGGTGTAGTTTTGGACAATAATGCTAGCAGAGGTTTTATGATATGTGAGAAACCCATAATCCATTGTCTACAAAAAGATGTCAACCCTATAAAAGCACGCACATCTCTCTGCGTGCGGGGGACTGGTGTGTCTAAAATTGCTTGAATTCGATCAGATGTTAATGCCCTCCCCTCCTTAGACAACAGATGACCGAGGTAGGTCACCTGGGGTCTACAGTATTGAAGCTTTTTCTTGGAGACCTTGTGATTGTTTTGTGCCAAAAAGGAAAGCAACGCAAGCGTACTCTGTTCACATTGTGCATAGGAGTCGGCGGCAAGCAGAAGGTCATCCACGTACTGGATGAGCGCAACGCCAGACTGCAATTCGAAGGAATCGAGTTGTCGTTTCAAAGCCTGGCTGTAGATGCTAGGGCTCTCAGTATATCCTTGGGGAACTCGACAAAATCTATATGATTTATTATTGAGCGTAAAACCAAACAGATATCTACTATCTGGATGGACAGGGATAGAAAAGAACGCATTCTTTAGGTCGATAACAGTGAAAATGGTGGCCGTCGGAGGAACCAATGTAAGCAAGGTCGTAATATCGGACACCACTGGGTATTGGGGAATGACAATTTTATTTATTTCACGCAAATCAATAATAAATCGATAGATCTTGCCATCTGAGTCTCTCTTAAGAATTGGTAGAATAGGGCTGTTACAGACATTATAAGGGACCTCCTCCACTACCCCTGCAGAAATCAAATCCTGGACAATGTGTGTTAGTGCAATTTCGCCTTCCTTCGAGATCTTATACTGTGGCACTCGTGGTAGGGGGGCCCCCTCCTTAACGGTAATGTGTATTGGTGGAATACGCATCTCTCCCACATCCGTATCTGATGTCGCCCACAACGTGTGCGGCAGAGAGGCCAAAGCGGGAACATCTAAAATGACACAAAATCTGTCATGTTCAGGGCAATCATCAGGGTCAGGGTGGTTATCATTCAGAATAACCCGCACTCCCTCTGGAGCGCAGCGTATTGTTGCTCGAAAATATTTAAGCAAGTCAATGCCCAAGATATTATCTGGGGTATGGGGCGATAACAAAAATTGGCCAAAACTAAAGTACTTGTCAATGCATAGTGCAAGGGGCTTGGACAATGGGCTGGGGGAGGGTGTGCCATCAAACCCTACACACGTAATCATTTCGCCAGACAGGGGAGCCCTCGGAACCAAGTTTTTCGACAGAGCGCTACGAGTAGCTCCTGTGTCGACTAGAAACTGATCAGTAGAACCCAAAATACCCGCTGTTACATATGGACCTTGCTGATCTACTGGCACTTCAACTGATTCCTTACCCCATCCTACGCAATCCTATGCATGCACATAATCCTGATGTTCCACATTCTCTCCTTCCAAAATCTGATATTGATTCCGTCTATCAAACGTATTTCGTTCGTCCTGGCCACGGCCCCTCTCCTCAACCTGTCTACGATCACCTCCTCCACCTCTCATTCCAGTATAACCTCCTCTTGACCTTCCACTACCTCGCCCACGCTGGCTACGCTGTTCACGAAGTACCGGACAATCGTCGGCCCAATGCCCAAACTCCTTACAATAAGCACACTGATCCTCCGCAATGTCCGTACGACCATACGATGCGTTACCTCCACCTCGTCTACCTCTCTCATTCCCTCTACCCTGTGTTCCCCGAACCTGCGCCAACATCACTTTCGTTTTCAATTCCTTCGTCTTTTTCTCTACACTTTCTTTAGCCTCCACCTCCTGCCGCTCATAATACTGAGCCATAGTTAACAAGGACGCAGGGGTCGCCGTGGCCCAGGAACTTTCACTCAATTTTAATCGCTTAGCAATCTCTGGTAGGAGATTAGCCACATACTTATCTACAAACAAATGCCGACCCGTATCGTCAGTTAAAGATTGACCACTGTAATCATGAAATGCCTCCTCGAAGCGTGTAAAGAAATCTGAGACTGTTTCATCTGGTTTCTGCTTGCACGACGTTAACATGGTCCAATCTATCTTTTTGGCAGGAACGAGCGTTTTCAATTTATGCAAAATAGCTGCCGGAAGATCTAGAATTAGCTGACAAGGCTTACATGCTGGTTCTCTATCTAAATCTGCAGCATTTATCTCTTTCCAGGTCCCCCCCAAAATCGTTTCGTCATTAGTTTTACGAATTTGCCTCCACATATCAGGTGGTAAAATTAGCCCAAAAAACAAATCTATATCTACAAGAGTCATCACACAAGACGATATAGCCCCCTCTACCCCCTCATAGAATGCCGCTGGGTTCTTTCGGAGATCAGGTAAAGAATTTTTCAGTGCCATAACATCTGCCCTATTCCATGGCGTATATACCCAATTGTACACAAAATACCCTTTCGCATCCTTCGACAACTTATCATCATCCGTACCTTCCCCTTTTGGTGGAACATACAAAGGCGCCGCTTCACGCATAGGCATAACATGCAACGCAGAGCTCTTATCTGAACCACGAAGAGAACACTCCTTAACCGCCTCATCATTTCCCGGCTCAGACTCCTTTTGCCTCCGTTTCCGTTCCTGTCGCAAATGGGTTGTCTCATCCCGCAGCGCGATCAAATGCTTGAACAGGTCATCAACATCTGTAAGATCAAAATCACCTTTAGCTAAATTCTCACGATACACCGACAAAACTTTAGGCTCTAACGTATCAGAAAACTCACGATATGCGCTTACAACTTCATCCGCTAGGCTGGACAAAAAATACATTAATTCAAGATCCGACCACCCCGTTTTCTCTGATATCAATTGATCCTGAGTAACACTATGCTTATTCACTTTGCGAGCCCAACTACGTAAATGAGCGGACCTCTCCGCGGTAAACCTGAGAGCCGATACACCCTTCTTGCCCAACTTATCCCGTCCGTCATCATCAGAATCCACAGCTGGAGCCGTCGGCGTAACGTACGGAGGCGGTGACCGATCTAACAAAGAGAAATCATCAATTTCATTATTAAGGACAGGATAAAGTGGTCGGCGAATAGGAAATTGACCAGTCGTTAGCAATTTACGCTCCCGTTCCTCCCTTTCTTTCTTCTCCTGAGCCTCCTTCTCCTCCAGCTGTAAAGCCTTATCCCGAGCAGCCTTGCGCTGCTCTTTGTCCGCCAAGGCAACCTCACGCTTCATTCGTTCACGCGCCGCTTTCTCCCACATTCGCACACAATCAAACATGTTTTGTCTAGACCTGCGTTGAAACATACATTGCTCTACAAATTGGATTTTACTCAAATCGTACGACCCGTGTAGGGGCCATTGCAATTCGGGATCGGCCTTAGTGTACTTATGCCATAATTTACCGTACATAATAGGGGGGAGGCCAAACTTAATATACATCTCCCTATTTGGTGTTCCCTCTGGGGGAGCCGGCTGTGATTCCGCTAACCTAATTGAGGTACCATCTCCTAAACAACACATTCCCCGGAGTGTGCTAAAAACAGGCATGTTCAAAAGAGTATCACGAAAGCGTGACACCGGACCAAATGGCACTTACAGTTCTTCTCACGATTGTGCCGCTCAAAGGAAAAAAACAAAGTTAGAGAAACATCTCTACATGCCTGCCTATGTGAAGTGCACTACACATATAAGTTCAAAGATCACAAATTCAAAATGTTAGCTAACTCAAATCAAAGTTCATAGAATTCGGCAAGCGTCCTCACCGATCACAAAGCACAGATTTTCAGTAAGCGTCCGAAGACTACCTTACCGAACACAATTCGTAGGACTTCAGTAAGCGTCCGAAGACTACCTTACCGAACACAAAGCTTACCAAATACTCAACTGTCCAGGTTCCAACTGCCAAGGTCTTGTAAGCCAAATCAGCCAAACGGCACTCTCTCAGTGATGCGGACACTTCGAAAACTCAGTCGGAGACCGGCGCCACCTGGAAGGTCAGATCGGAAGGAAAGGAAAAAACACCGTGGCAGCCAAGACTCGGGTCACTCGTGGCAGCGCGCGCCCATGGCGGATTTCCAAGCCTTCGTCACGACCTCTCCTTCGGGCATCCGAGTCGCCGATGAGTCCCTTCGTGGTCGCCAATTGAAGTATTTCGGGGTTCCCAAGGCCTACACGCTCCAGAGATTACCCACTTACACACAAGAACTGTTGGCACGGAAACTGTAAAATGCAAAGAACAAGTTTATTAAGACCCCATGGGGTGGTGGTACACTCAAACAGCACCCTTCGGTAATGCAAGAGGTATCACCCCGAACACCGGTGTGACCCCGTTTATATACAATTTTGGGGCAATAAAAGATAGGCGGCATAAGTTAAGACACAGTTTTAGAGACATATATGGTCATGTTTTGGAACACTGCCAGCTCATTGGTGGGTTTCAAACCCGTTGGTCAGTTAGCGGCACATTCCTGAGGGTTTACGGGTCAGTAAGAACTGCGCATGTGTGACTTGACCAGTACTAAAAATAGCCTGTTGCTGGGCAGATGAGAGTGGTCAGTGGAACGGACAAAGGACTAAAGGGCACGTCGGCCACGAGGCCGCTCATGGTCTAAGATGGCCGCTGCAACATTCAAAATGGCGTTTATCATATATAGCCAAGTTAAGGAGGGCAACGTGTAGGTTCAGCTAGTCGCTAATCCAAGCGGGCCAATTACGACACCCACACCTCTCTCTCCTCAGCCGGTGATCTCTGACCGCTGGTCCCCAGGTGCCGGGTCGACTGCAAATTCCGCCCCGCATAATATGCTCGCCAAACTGTAAATCAAACAGAAGACAAGAAGTGTGAATGCATGTAACTTGACTTCACAACATGTGCAATCGCACATACCTTTTAAAACAGTTCGAGGACCATCGTCCTAACAGCTTCACCTCTTCATTACTCTGACCCCTGGCTGTAGCCTCAGTAGCAGCCCCTATCCTGAAGGAGTGGGTCCCAAAATCGCTCGGGTCCAAGCCCGCCGCTGCGATTGCCATTGTTAGCACCCTCTGAAACTGAAACCTCGTCAGTGGGGTGGCATCGATGTGTCTCAGCAAACTCCCACCCCATGTATCCGCCCTCAGCGCCAAATATTCCTCAATGCACATTAACGGGCACATGGGGGACCCTCGCAAGCGCTGGACAACAACACTGTCTCCCATAGCTCTCTGATCAGTCTTGGATTTAGCTATTGTGATTACCATGGAATCACCCCTGATCAGGATGTGATCCCGACATAAACCCCCTCCACATCTTTCTTATTCTTTGCAACCAGTTCGCTCATCCGCATAGCCCCATGGAACGCTAAAGCGAAAGCGGCCCGGAACAGAATTGCTTCGAAATGGGAGGAACATGTCGTGGGTAGTACCGATATAAGCAAAGACAACCTTTCTAAGCCAATCGGGCGCCTCTCGTCTACTCTACGACCTTCAAGGCGTTACCAGCCGCGAAGGGCTTTCTTTACCAAAAAGGAAGATGTCGGGTCTTTGATGCCATGCACCTGCGCCATGAATGAAATGGCCGCTCGGTGCCTATTGGCCGTTGCGACCGATCGGCCTTCCCTGTGCAATGCTACCATAAACTTCAGGAAGCAATCCTCCTGCCCCCATTTCTGATCCCCTGCCGGACCCAAAAATGCACAATAGGAACGAAACGCTCCTTCGTATGCCTTCCTCGTCCTGGGGGCTAAGCTTGCTGCCACGAGGTCTTGTAATCCGGGGCACCGAGTAGCCAGAGTGCTTCGGGGAACGGTGCCGCCGCTATGTCCGCAGTCGGTAGATAACCCCTGAACGCCTGCATATGTGAACGAGAGAGTGCATCAGCCGCATGATTCAGTACACCCGGCACATGTTTAGCCCTGAACTGTACATTCAATCTCATGCAAAGTAGTACAATTTCCTTCAACAATCTCCAGATCAACTTGCAGCGTGCTGCCTGATTGTTAATACATTCAACCACCGTCATATTGTCGGACCAAAATACCACAGAGCGATCTCTGAACTCGTCCGGCAATGCCATCAGAGCCACAAAAATTGGGAATAGCTCGAGGAACCCAATGTTACTTGTGAGACCGCTGGTGTGCCACCATGTCGGCCACATCTGCGCCGACCATCGGTTACCAAAAATGGCGCCGAATCCCACGCTCTCCGCCGAGTCAGTCCACAAACCCAGCTCGTCCGAAGACGCTGGTGGTTTGTTCCATACCACTCGACCGTTGAAGTCCACCAGAAATGCCAACCAGATGCGCATGTCCTGGCGAACCTCAGCAGACAGTCTCGTGCGGTGGTGTCCTTCCTTGAGACCAACCATAGCCTGTGCGATAGAGCGGGAAAAGGGGCGGGCCATCGTTATCACTCTCAGGGCAAAGTTAAGCTGACCCACTGCTTGCTGTAACTGATGCAGGGTCACTTTCTCCTTACCAAGGCACAGTTCCAGGGAAGCCCTGAATTTCGCTACTTTCCCTACTGGCAAACGGAAACATCCCTCCACAGAATCGAGTTCAATTCCCAGAAACTCCAGTGAAGTAGCTGGCACCACCGTCTTACCTGGTGCCAATGGCACTCCGAATTCATTCATGAGGATACAAAATTCCTGTAACGCCTGCGCACATTCTGTGTCGCCGGCTGCCCCCAAGAACAGAAAATCATCTAAGTAATGCATAACATGGCTATGCCCAGTGGCTTCAGTGAATGCCCATTCCAAAAAACAGCTGAATTTCTCAAAATAAGCACAAGAGATGGAGCAACCCATTGGCATACATCTATCCATGGAGTAACGTCCTTGGAAAACAAAACCTAAGAGACGCTGATCCCGTGGGTGTACCGGGAGCAACCGGAACGCCGACTCGATATCTGACTTCGCCATCAGCGCTCCGGGCCCCAGGCGATTCAACATGGTGACGGCATCATCGAAGGATGCGTACCGCACTGAACAAACTTCCGGGTCAATCGCATCGTTCACCGAGAGACCCTTCGGAGCCGACAAGTTATGGATCAGCCTAAATTCCCCTGGGTCCTTCTTGGGACCACTCCTAACGGGGAACAGATGAAATTTGGTACTGGCGGGTGCCCATATGGGCCCCGCAACCCGGCCCAGGGTAACCTCTTTAGCAATTTTCCTCTCCACCACCGCTGGGTTATGCTGAGCCGATAGTTGGTTTCTGCAAAGTGATTCCCCTCGAAAATCCCCCACCGGGATGTGGAAGCCATATAAGAATCCATTCCTCAACACCCCAGCGGAGACATGATCAGGGTACTCGTTTAGCCAGGGGATCATTGCCATGACATCAACGGGGGTCAGTAAAGGTACACAATGGTCCCCCTCAATCTTGTTTGGACCCTCCCCTACCTCCCGACCTGCCATTTTTGGACCTGCACGAACTCTCGGGGTGTGAGGGATTCCCGCAACCCGCACACGCATGCCTGAACTTGCATGTCCCCTGTGGTCTGGTGCAATTGCCCCTGTTAAAGCTCCAACAGACCCCTCTCTTACCCCCATTCCCACCAGTTTTTGCTTGGTGGTCGCCACCGGGGCCCGCCCGAAAGGGCACTGCGGGCTGTTGGCGGGAAAACCCCGACCCATTCCCGCCTGGCAAGGACGTCTTAGTCGCGCCCGGCAGGAGCTGCTTCTGCCAAGAAATCGAGTCGAGACAATCCCACGTCAGAGATGCATCGTACTCTTTGGCCTTGCGGAATTTCATATCATAACCCATCCATTGATCGCCCTCATATGTTTCATACAAATCCATTATTCGTGCCTGATAGCAAGACAATTCAGGCAACACCTCAGGCTTACGCTCCCCAATAATTGCAGTAAACCTCGCAAAGGCCTTGGCCCAATTTGTGATTGTCTCATCAACCCTGAAACCCGCCATCTTGGCTCGCCATACACTCGGATGCCACAAATCTTTCTGCGTCTTAGCATACTCCATCTCATGATGGTCAGTCAGCAGGGAAAACATATTTACATACTTGTCAGCCCATATCAATTCTTTCGTTGCCAACGGGATATGTTGAACCACTCTTTCCCGTCTTGAGGGCAAAGAGCCCTCCCCCGCCTTTGGCAATGCCTGCTTACCCGGCTCCGTTGTCGTTCCCGCTGTTTTTCCGACGCCAGCTGCTGGTCCTTCCGGGGTCACCTGTGGGGGGACAAGAGGGAGATTCGCCTTTGCGGCATCTCCCGACTGCCGCAACTGCTGCATTAGTAACCTGGCCTCTTCGGCCGTGTCTCTAAGTGCCGTAGCACCCCCTGTTTTTCTGCCGAGCCATGCAGCCAACTGGGCGGCTAATTCAGGAGGCATGTCCTCCTCGTTAGCGGGCGTAACCACAACCGGAATTGGCTGACCCGCGTCTGGGATTGGTACTGGGGCCTCGACTGGAGTGGCAGGGCTCGCCGGGGGTCCTTCGGGGACCGGGGCCTCCCCTCCTGCCGCCCTATTCCTGACCCGTTTACCCCTACCCTCGGGGACAACTCCCGGGGCCTATCACCTTCTTTGGTTTACCCGGTTTGTTCATCGCAGCCATCTGCTTCTTCATGTTTGCCATATCTCGGCCAAGCGCCGGGACCATACCGACGTTCCGTTCGATCTTCGTCATTCTGCTTACCAGCATGCGAAGCACCTGGTCCTTCTCGAGCTTCTTTCCTGCCTTTCTGCCAGACATTGTTCTTTCGAGTATTGGATCCAAGTTGACCAATACCGTCCTGGATCCGTAGCCTCGCTCGAAGTCGCTGAAAGAGAAACACAAGAATTACAAGTTCTCAAAATTGCTCCTTGTTCCGTCGAGGGCTCACGTGCATTGAGTGGGTGCAGCTTCCAAGCACAGGAACAAGAGGATGCTTCTACGGATTCCCGCTCTCTTTATTCTTCTTCGGAAGGGCGTGAACCCTCCGCCGGCACGCCTACTGGGCGTGGCCATCGGTGTAGGTGTCTAGGACAACCCCTCTTGGGCGGGAAAAGGCGCGCCCCGGCTACGCCGATTCGGGCATACCAGCCGGGACACGCCCCCCCGCCCAAAATGGCTTCCCGGGAGGATCCGGGCCCCCAACCATACGTTCGGGGGGACCTAGTGGTCGCCCCTTTCCAGAGTTCCTCCACAAAGCTCTGAAACTGGTCAAAACAGAGGCCTCCTTTCCCATGGAAGGACACTCTGAACCCATATTCCTCAGATGCGTGGATCGCGTCACCAGCTTTGAATATGTCCCCGGAACGCCTCACGTATGAGTGGCCTTTGACCCATACCACTTGATCCCCAGTCGGTGATCCTTTCTCACTGGTCCTCTGGTGTTGGGCCGGTCCCAATTTTCGCCCCACGTTACAGGCTTGCGAAACTGTAATCCAAACAAAAGACAACAAGCGTGAGTGCATTTCATCAGTCTTTTACAACATGTGCAGTCGCACATACCTCTTGAAACAGTTTGAGGACCAATGGCCTAACTGTTTCACTTCCTCTGTACCCAGACCCCGAGCCGTAGCCTCAGTAGCGGCCCCTATTCTGAATGAGTGGGTCCCAAAATCACACGGGTTCAAGCCCGCCGCAGCAATTGTAATTGCCAGCACCTTCCGAAACTGAAATCTTGTCAACGGGGTGCCGTCCTTGTGTCTAAGCAGGGTCCCCCCCCATTTTGTCAACCTCTGTGCCATGTAGTCCTCCAAATACCTTACTGGACAACTGGGGCTCCCTCGGGCGCGCTGCAGCACCACACTACTCCCCAAAGCCTCCTGGTCTGTCTTTGACCTGGCTATCGAAATCAGCAGAGAATCGCCCCTTAATTGAACGTGATCCCTGCATAGACCTCCCTCCACATCCTTCCTATTCCTTGCTACGAGTTCACTTACCCACATGGCACCATAGAATGCCAATGCGAAAGCCGCTCGGAACAGAATTACCTCGCTGGGCGAGGAGCATGTCTCATCCAGTTTCGCTAGTAGCAAGGACAATCTGTCTAACCCAATCGGGTGCCTTTTATCTTGTCTGCGACCCTCCAGGCGCTGCCAGCCGCGGAGCGCCTTCTTGATTAAGAAGGAACCCGTCGGGTCCCGTATCCCGTGGAGCTGTGCCATAAATGATACGGCAGCCCTATACCTGTTGGCGGTTGCCGCCAATCGGCCTTCCTTATGAAGTGCCACCAGAAACCGGAGGAAGGACTCTTCCTGCCCCCAGCTATGACCCCCTACCGGCCCTAAAAAGGCGCAGTATGAACGAAACGCTCCTTCATAAGCTTTTCTCGTCCTGGGCGCTAAACTGGCTGCCACGAGGTCTTGTAGTCCGGGGCACCGATCTGCCATAGTGCTTCGGGGAACGGTGCCGCCACTAGTTCCGATCTGGGTAGATAACCCCTGAAAGCCTGCATGTGTGAACGAGAGAGTGCATCAGCTCCATTATTCAGTACACCCGGCACATGCCTTGCCCTGAATTGTACATTCAATCTCATGCATCGCAATACGATTTCTTTCAACAGTCTCAAGATCCACTTGCAGCGTGCAGCCTGGTGATTAACGCACTCGACCACTGTCATGTTGTCTGACCAAAACACCACTGAGCGGTCCCTAAAGTCTTCCGGCCATGCCATCAGAGCCACCCAAATGGGGAATAGCTCCAAGAATCCAATGTTACCTGTTAGGCCACTTGAGTGCCACCACGCCGGCCATGTTTGCGCCGACCATCGGTTACCAAAGATCGCGCCAAATCCCACACTCCCCGCCGAGTCGGTCCACAACCCCAGTTCATCCGACGAGGCTGGGGGTTTGTTCCACACCACTCGGCAGTTGAAATCCGCCAGGAATGCTAACCAAATGCGCATGTCCTGGCGAACCTCTGCCGACATTCTAGTGCGGTGGTGTCCTTCCTTAAGGCCCACCATAGCCTGTGCTATGGAACGTGAGAAAGGGCGAGCCATCGGCATCACTCTTAAGGCAAAATTAAGCTGACCCACTGTCTGTTGCAAATGATGTAGGGTCAACTTATCTTTACGGAGACATTGTACCAAGGAAGCCCTGAACTTGGCCACCTTCTCAATTGGCAGACGGAAACACCCCTCCACTGAGTCCAGCTCGATCCCCAGGAACTCCAGTGAGGTAGATGGCCCAACCGTCTTACCTGGCGCCAATGGGACCCCAAACTCCTGCATCAGTGTGCAGAAGTCCTTCAGCGCTTGTGCGCATTCCGAAGTGCCCGCCGGACCTAGAAAAAGGAAATCATCCAAATAGTGCATCACCTGTCTATGCCCTGTGGCCTTGGTGAACGCCCATTCCAAAAAGGAGCTAAACATTTCAAAATAGGCACATGAAATTGAACAACCCATGGGCATACATTTATCCATATAATATTTCCCTTGAAACATGAATCCCAGCAGGCGCTGGTCCTGAGGGTGTACCGGGAGCAACCTGAATGCCGATTCAATGTCTGATTATGCTAACAATGCACCGGGGCCCAGGCGATTCAACAGAACTACTGCGTCATCGAAAGATGCATATCTAACCGAGCATACCTCGGGGTCAATAGTCTCATTTACCGAGGCCCCCTTAGGGGCCGATAGATTGTGGATGAGTCTATACTCCCCCGGGTCCTTCTTCGGAACCACTCCTAAAGGAGAACACACAAATTCCGCAACTGGCGGGCAGACAAATGGCCCTGCCACCCGCCCCAAGCTGACTTTTTTCGCTATCTTTGTGGTGGCCACCGCCGGGTTGTGCTGAATAGACAGTTGGTTTCTACAAAAGGGGCTCCCCCGAAAATTTCCCGCCGGGATCTTGAAGCCATACAGAAAGCCATTCCTCAAAGTCCCGGCGGACACATGATCTGGGTATCGGTTCAGCCAGGGGGTCAAAGCCAAGATATTAATGGGCGAAGATGTTTGCTTCCAAGGCTCCACATCAATCCTGCTTGGATCCCCCCTTTCCTCCCGCACCATTGGTCTTGGATCGACAACTAGCTTCCGGGTGTGAGGAATTCCCACAGCCCGAACAAGCATGCCGAAACCTAAACGTTCCTTGAGGCCTGGTACAGGTTCCTTTGTTGAATCCCCAACAAACCCCCCGCTTGCCTCCATTCTCGCCGGGCCTGGGATGCGGATCCATTCCGGCGTTCGCCCGAAAGGGCTGTGCCGGCTTCTGATGGAATGCCCCAGAGAGGCTCGTGCTTGGTACCGACGTACCCGCCGGTCCTGGCAAGAGCTGAGCATGCCACGACACCGTGTCCAGACAATCCCATGTCAAAACCTCGTTGAACTCCTTCGCTTTTCTAAAGGTAACATCGTAACCCGTCCATTTATTTTCCCCCGTACATTGCATGGAAATTCATGATCCTGTTCTGATAACATGCTAAGTCAGTCAACACTTCTGGTTTATGCTAACCAATAATTGCCGTAAAAATAGAAAAGGCCCTGACCCAGTTTACCATGGTCTCATCGACTCTGAATTCCGCCATCTTGGCCCGCCATACGCTGGGGTGCCACAAATCTTTCTGGGTCTTTGCATATTCCAACTCACGGTGGTCAGTCAAAAGCGAAAACATGTTAATGTACTTATTTCCCCATACCATCTCTTTTGTGGCCATGGGAATGTGCTGCGATAAACTTTCCCGCCTTGAAGGTACTGGACCCTCCCCCACCAATGGCAACGCTCTCTTACGGGCTTCAGGCGTCTTCCCAGCCGTGTCCGTTGTCTTCGCCCGACCGTCCGTCGTGACCCCCGTCGCTACCTGTGGGGGAATAGAAGGTACATTCGCCGTACCGGCATCCCTTGACTGCCGCAACTGCTCGATAATTAATCTGGCTTCTTCAGCCGGGTCGCCCACAGCCACTGATCCCCCCCTGCTCCTTTCTTTAGCCATGGTTATACTGCCGCTAACTGAAGTGCCAGTTCAGGGGGCATTTGGTCATCCTCAATTGGCGTGATCACTACGGGGATTGGTAAACCCCCATCTGGACCTGGTACCGGGCTATCTACCGGCGCGACTGGGTTGTCTGCGCCTGGGCTCGATGGAGTTAGTTGTGGGACTGGGACCTCGCTAGAACCTGCCCTCCCCTTATTCCTCTTACCCTTACCCCCTGGGGCGACATTCGGCAAGGCCGGTCCTATGACTTTTTTAGGCCGCCCCGAGGGGGCATTCTGGGCCGCCATCTGCTTCTTTATGGCCGCTAAGCCACGACCGAGCTCATCCACTTTACCCATCTTTCGGTCCATCACCGCTACTCGGTTCACCAAGGTGCGTAGCATCCTCTCCATCTCGGAGCTCTTTCCCGCTTTCTTGCCAGACATGACTTTGGTTACTCCATTCGACATGATCCGCAAGGGAGACTCTATCTTCACACGCCTGACACTGAAAGAGAAATAACAAAGATTACAAGTTCTCAAAATTGCAGCTTGTTCGCTTGATGGCTCGCGAGCGACGAGTGGTGCAGCCTTCAGAGCACTGGAACAAAAGGAAGCTTCGTTGGATTCCCGCTCTATTTATCCATCTGCGGGAGGGCGGGGGCCCGCCTCAGGTACGCCCATCCGTGCGCGGACTTCCGGGCAGGTGTTTAGGACAACCTCTTCTGGGCTGGAGGGGCGTGCTCCGGCTAAGCCGCTTTGGGCATACCAGCCAGGACACGCCCCCCACCCACAACGGTTACCGGGGGATCGGGGCACCCATCCATACGTTCGGGGGGACCGAGTGGTCTTCCCTTTCCACTCTTGACCTTCCATTTCCCAACCTTCTGCATGAAAAGCTGCAACGTCTTTCGTAACACCTTAAAATATTTATATCTCCACCCAAGGATGTGTATCATGTCTATAAAACCTTAAACAACCAGTAAACTATCAGAATCGGAAGATAATATAGTGGGAAACACCCGTTGCAACGCAACTTTTACAACGCACTACCATTACATCGCAACTTTTACAACGCAGGATCCATTACAATGCATGCCTTTACAACGCATGATATTACATAGCAGATGCTATTACAACGCATGCTATTACAACGTAAGTATATAATTTTATATTTTATTTAACATTATTTAAATAATTTAATTATTTTTTTAATTAAATACATATATTAAGTTATGTATTTAAAAAAAAAATTAAATATATTAATTTAAGTAATTTTAAAAAATAAGTATGAGTATAGGAGTATATGTTTTGGGGTACTGAGGTATATGTTTTGGGGTGTTTGGGTATTTTTAGGGTTCAGGGCTAGGTTTGGGTTATGGGGTACAGGGGTATTTTTAGAGTTCAGGGCTAGGTTTGGGTTATGGGGTACAGGGGTATTTTTAGGGTTCAGGGCTAGGTTTAGGTATTGGGGTACAGGGGTATTTTTAGGGTTCAGGGCTAGGTTTGGGGTACAGGGGTATTTTTAGGGTTCAGGGCTAGGTTTGGGTTATGGGGTACAGGGGTATTTTTAGGGTTCAGGGCTAGGTTTGGGTTATGGGGTACAGGGGTATTTTTAGGGTTCAGGGCTAGGTTTGGGTTATGGGGTACAGGGGTATTTTTAGGGTTCAGGGCTAGGTTTGGGTTTTGGGGTACAGGGGTATTTTTAGGGTTCAGGGCTAGGTTTGGGTTTTGGGGTACAGGGGTATTTTTAGGGTTCAGGGCTAGGTTTGGGTTAAGGGGTACAGGGGTATTTTTAGGGTTCAGTTTTAAAAAAAAACGACTTTAAATAAATTAAATGTATTAAAATAATATAATTAAATTAATTAAATTAAATTAATTACAATTTTAAAATTAATTACATTAATTAAATTAATTACATTTTTTTAAAAAATATATACTTACGTTGTAAAGGCATGCATTGTAAAGGATCCTGCGTTGTAAAAATCGCGTTGTAATGGTATGCGATGTAAAATTATGCGTTGTAACGTCATACATCCAATATAGCATCCGGATGACTAAATTTTATTAATTGTTTCAATCTTTCTAGGCCAATTACTTTTCCTAAAATTTAGGTTGTAAAAACACTAGGTAAGAAGTTTTTAAGTCAAAAGGCAAACGTTTTTTGAAAGTCAAAACAGTATCATTACAATAAGTCCAACCGTTTTGGCATTTTAAATAAGCTGTATAATGTCCAGATGTTGTTGAAGGACCATCATGGAAAATAATTGCTACTGTTACAAAGGTTCTTACTGAAATTGATAATTGAGAAGCCACAACATTTTTAATTAAAGTTGTCAATTTAGTTCCATCAGGTCTACATCGTTGGAACATTAAAATTACGTACTGTCCATAACTTTGTATAAATAATGTTGATAGCATTGCACAGTTACATTGGATACAAACCATGTTTTGATCAGCTGCTCTAACTATATTATTAAAAGACACTGATTTGCAGTCTGGTAAAGTCAAATATATAAATCTTTCAGTATCTACTGTTGTACTACTTGAAAAGGAACAATTATCGCAGACATGTTGCCATTTATAGGAAAGGCCAAAAAGATTTTCAACATCTATACCTTCCTCTTGCAATACAGCAAGCATGTACATTAGAAATTCCTGACAATCTTGCTGAATATCCTGAGAAAATTGAGTTATACCAGAACATATGTCTAAATAATTTCGAATATCAGAAACACTTTGTATATTTGTTCTATCACTGCTAAATTTCTCAAACACAGTATTCAACAAACAACAAAAACTTTGATCTCGATTTTCAACAATCTGTTCTTGCAAACTTTGGAGAAAAAAAACATTAACCACTACATTAGCATAGCAGTTGACACAGAACTGTTCTCAAACTGAAATCCAACAATATCTTCAACAGAATCCTCTTTGGTTCTGCTTACAATTAGTGGTTAATCTAGTTTTCTATTTTTTTGCTACAGCCTTGCTTCAATTTTTCTCTTTTTTTCTTTCGGCCTACTACACACTTTTCAAACAGAGGATATTGAGGTAAATTTGGAGCATACTCTCTTCTTAACCTATTATATTCCTTTGCACAATTTACATCTGCACTAATCTTTGTCTCATCAAAATCAATCAAGTACAATCCAGATAAAATTCTGACTTGAGATAAAGCAACATATGCCATACCCTCCTTGAAGACAGAACTGCCAATATTCATCAAAGCACTATCTACACTTAAACCATGAGATTTATGAATAGTTACTGCATATGACAAAGAAACAGGAAACTGTTTTCGGCTGACATAGAAGTCTTTCACAAGCAAAAATCTAACAGAACAACGACTAAACTGTTGTACTTCTTCAATTCCATCAAATTTAATTTTCAAAAATTCTATTCCATCTCTATTTCGATAATTCACAAAATCAACATGACCCATTGCTCCATTTACTAAACATCTTTCCACATTTAAATTTGTCGGAAAATTATACGGCAATTTAAACATACACATAGTCTTTTCAAAACCAGAAGTTTTAGAAATTGTCTTCTCTAAGGAATCCAACTTTGATTTTAACTTTTCTGACAAAGCAATAGTAACTCCTTCGCGCACTATTATATCAATAGCTTCCAGTTTCACAATCTCTTGATGTTCTAACTAACATTTTGTTGTTGAAGACTGAGCATTCTCGAAGAGTTGGCATCAAGCATATTACAGTTTTGTTTTCAGCAACTTTCTGATAAATAATCTCTGAGAGAATATTTTCCTTTGGAAACAAATTTGAAATTAATTGTGACTGTAAAGCTTCTTTGCCATGCTCAGTTACTTTTCCAATTCTTACATCTTGTAGAATATTTTTATAATCTTCATCCTTTGCCTGTCGCATGTTTTGAAGCAGTTCTGCATATTTAAAATATAATCAGATATTCACATTTCCAATGCTTCCTAAGCACATTCTTGTATCTTCATGTGTAAGCATGTTAAACACTGGTTGTCCTTTCACTGGAGTTAGCTGCAGTAGATCTCCAAAGACAATGATGTTTGCCTCCAAATAACACATCGTACTCTGTTTTAAGAATTTGTTGCATTCTTAAATGCACAAAAGCAAGCATCACATTTGAAACTATGCTTACCTCATCAATGATAAGAAGTTTCATTTTCTTCAGGACTCTACCAACTTCACAACAAGCTTCTCCAGATAGCTTGTGGTATTGTAATTTATTATCATGCTCTACTGGCAGCATCAATAAACAATGTAAACTAATGCCTTTAATGTTATGTGCTGCCAACCCAGTTGGAGCAGTAACAACACAAGACAGTGATGGCTCTGTTCTTTTCTGCAGATAAGTTGCAATTGATTTAATCAGAAAACTTTTCCCAGTTCCGGCTTCTCCACTCACATATAGTCGGACAGGTTCAAATGACGTACATGAGCACTCTTTTTTTATCATGACGAAAACCATGCTCAATCTGTTCTGTGACTTCATCATATATTTTTTTCTGCTCCACGTTTAGTTTATTTTCCAAATCTTCTAAATAACTACATCCTCCTGAGCTTGTTCCATGACTCTTTCCACCTCTTCCATGGCAGTGGCAGCTTAATTTTGGATAAGTGGTCCTCCTAGTGGATCCTGACTCAATAAAGCAGAACTCTGACTGTCTTGAGAACTGTCTCTAGCAATCTCTGCTGCAATGATAGCTTCTTGCTGTATTTCATCGTTCAACATTTGCAGATAACTTGAAAAAACAGGACATTCAATGGTATCCTTAGTTGCATTGAAAGAATCTTCAAAACTGGGAAAATCTCCAAGTAATTCCTCTTCTGAACGCCAAGGCTTAAAGAGTTGCAAAAGAGCTAAATAGTAAAATTCCCTTTTATCAGGGGATTCGCAACTCAATTTATGATGATTAATCAAATGTCCTTTTCTTTGTTTCACCAGACATCATTCACATCCAATTATAGCATATACTCCTTTATTGATATCTTCTGTCATATTCTTCTTAAAAGTGTAGTTTTGCAGTACTTCATAGAGACAAATGCTCTCAAGATGACTACTTCTATTTGGATAATATGTATCCAACATGTTTGTCTTCAAAATATCTGTACTGTTTGGTTGAAACTCCTCCAAATACTCAATTTCTTGTGCAGACTTTAAAACTCGGTTTCGTGTTGCAGCAAGACCTAGACTCACCCAAATGATGGATCTCGATTTGGCATACAGACTTCCTGATGGTAACCGATCTGAACATTCATATTCTCCAATTTCTCGATGCGACAACATCTTCAGACTGTAACTGTATAATTTCTTACTTAGGCTCTTTTCATGTGAAATATCCTCCCACGTTTCCTTCAGTTCCGTCTTTTCTGATTTTGTGATGTAAGACGTTACATATCGAGCCACAGCAATAGAGTTGTCAGCAACATATTGAATATCCATGTTAGCATTCCACATGGACAAAATGACTGGGTTGTAGTCATTTATGTATTTGGACTCTTCATTTCTTTTCAAGTTGTACGTATTTTTCAGTGATTTTCTTGTCACAGTGAAGACATAAAATTGTTCACTCTTCCTTTAGATATTACTGGTCGGGGAAATCCAAAACGACATTTTGTGTAGAACTTCTCCTTGGATTTGAACTTTCAACGACAGTACTTTCCACAGCAATGGGTTTGAAAGCGTAAGACTTGATATTGTAAATGTTCTTCTTCTGTACTTTTCGGAACAACACATGTGGAATATTGTTCAATGAAACTCATCAGTGTCCTCTGAATCTGTTCCAAATTTGGGAGCATCTTTGATCCAAAGCAGCATATGTATGTGAGGAGCACCTCTTGCTTGATACTCCTTTCTCCAAAAGAAATCCAAAACCTCTCCAAGTGGAGGATTTTTTTTTGTTTATGATGAGACATCATAGCTTCAATTCAATGATTAAAAAACCTACAAACATTAACTGGATCCAAAGAGCACAGTTCTCCAGGTGTCTTGAATTCTATCTTTGCTGTGTTTCCATTTGCCTCTCGAAGAAATTCAAGTAAGTCTTCCCAGGCATACTCCGCACAGCTAAGAGTGAGGAACCATGTAGGAGTTCCTAAGTTTTTCTTAGCATACATTTCAATTCCCTATGATGACAGTACCAATACTCATTCGTACCACGCTGACATGCCATGAGATTGATTAGGTGAGATTCCAAAATACTGTCTTCCACTTGGACTTTATGGATAAAGTCTCTTGCCGAAACATTTTGAAGATGTACTCCAGATTTCAGTATATGGTTCACAGCATAAGATAGTCCAGAGAAGTCACTCTCAAACAGAAGATGAAACAAATATGGAATGCATTGACGAAATCTTGGATCTTCTGCATATAATCTTAAAGTCCGGTATTCTGACGCAGGAATTTGAACAGGTCGCTCATCATATCTTCCACCTTGACCTGTTGGAAACAATTGAGGAAAACAATGAGCTTCCAAGCTTTCTTCCCATACACTTATGGGACTTCCTTTGGCTTCTTTCATTTGGAACAACTCAATAGCATTCCCCATTACTTCTTTGGAATGCAGAGGATGAACACTATAATGCTCATAAATCTGTTCACTTCTAGAAACATTTACTTTTTCAATCTGTCCAGCTGATGAATCACTGTCCTCTTCAACAGTTGTTCCCTCTTCTCGTACCTTTACATTTTTGTAGTACTGATTGTTTTTTACTAAATACAACTTTGCCTTTTTGACTTTCCTAACATCCACTAAAGTCTTGCCAGATTTTCTCACTCATTGTACGAACGCCATTAACTAGAATAACCAGAGGTTCCTCTCCCACTTTTTCTACGCCAATGGTGTCAATATTTTTCTTTAAATCTAAAGGCAAATAAACAACTCTTCCCTTTAATCCTCTGTAAATCTGAAGGAGGCAATTCCCTGTCTTAGGCTCCATCCGAACAATAGCCTGAAAAGGATGCACACATTGAATCAGAATACACTCATAGGTATTTAAACACACCAATTCAGACTGAATCTTTACAACTCAAGATTATTATGGACAGCTCTAGCAGGCATTCTGTTTTCATTTAATTTATTATAACAATATTTAAAAATGCGTAGATCAGAACCCAAATCAAAACAATTCTCAACCAATAAATAAGTTGCAAAATCCTTCCGTTCATTATTATTTTCCATTTCACTTTAAACATATAAATCAACTAACCGAGTCTGATCCTTATGAGTTCGTCGACGACAACACACAAGATAAATTTGGCCTTTCACTCGAAATGACCTTAAACTTTGTAATTTCATGATCAAAATTTTGAGTACTTACAATCAGTACATTCTCTTCCACATAACTTTCTATTACTGTATCATTTTCGGCAGTTTCCTCTTTTTCACCAAAGAAACAAAACTCTATTTCTTCACAAATCTTCACATCTAATTCAGATACATGCAAAAGAGCACTGTTTAACTGTTTTAACTTAAGTGCTGGACTTTTTGCATAATACATCCTTCTCACTATTTTCCTCACTTTAGTTTGATGCACTGCTAACATCCTAAAATGATGAAAAGTACTCTGACATACTTTTCTAGAAAGACAAGCCAGTGAATGACCATGCAAACCTGTTTTTTCCCTCACTCTGCAAGGATCGAAGTCTTGCAACATCTTAAACTTTTGTTTCACACTTTTCTTACTATATGTACGTAAAAAAAATGCAAAACAAATTAATAGAATCCTGTCGCACACTACAAATATTACTACAATTCCAATTATACACCGGAGCCTTAGGACGTCTCCCTAAAACTTCATCAGCTAACACCTCATCTGCATTTCTAGGCACAATTTTTTTCTTTTTCAACTGGACAACCGTCCTTCACCTTATATGCTCGACCACTGGTGTCAACTGCATGCACCAAAACATTATCTTGAAAGTAACTCTCTTCATTAAAAAATGGCTCACAACTTGATCTATGCTTCCATTCTCCCGAAAAAACATCACAAAAATTAGTCTGATTAATTACTCTTTTCCACTTACATTTTGATTTCAAATCATTGATTGCCTTATCTAGTGTACAAACTCTATTGATTACTAAAATATACAGCATTCTCTTCACTTCAAAAGCCAGATCAACACATTTTTCTAACCTTTTTTTTTTTCTTGTAAAAAGCTGTTTTCCTATTCTTTTTCTTAAGATTTTTTTAATAAATTCAAAACTATTCGGTTAAGAAACATTCGTCTACGAATGTAAAAAAACTGATTTGTCCTACGATTACCAGACAACTATGATGTCCTCGTACCATTATACCATTTTTTGGTGACGTCTGCTTTTTCTTTCTAGTAACACTTTGTTTTTTTTTTCGTAGAAACACTTTCTTGACTTTTTCTGCTTTTTAACAATTTCCTTAAAAAATCCTTGGTTTGCTTACCAGGAGCATTTTTCTTTTCTCTGAATATTGTCCTTTGCATGAATCTTCTAATTGAGTCCTATTGGTCGATAAAGCTGTCTTATAAACTCTTTTTTGGCGGTCTTTCGTAGGCATGATCTATTATGACTCTGTAGATTTTTACAATCTGTTGAAAAGAAAAATGTAACATATTATAGACCACTACTAGCATAGCACATAGCAATTACAATAACTAAACATTATAAACACTAGTTCACATCTTTGTGTGTCTCTTATCACTCTCTTACTGCACAATCTCCCTCTTTGCATGCCTCATCTTACTCTCTCCTTCCACCATCTCCCTGATTGTATGTGTGTCATCTCAATCTCTGCCTACACCATCTGTCTGTTTTTGTGTATGTGTCATCTCACTCTCTGTGCCTAAAACGATTTACCATGCTAAATGTTTTTGCTGAAATGACTGGCGTTAAGATTTTTGACAAGCATCACACTGAGTGTATATATGAATTAAGGAATTATATTCATCTTTTTCCTTAATGTTAACTGTGTGCTTACAGTTTGTATCTTTTACCTTATAGGATAGACTTCTTTTTAAAGTATTTCTCATGCTTGAATTCAATGCTGGTATAGAGATAGTGCTAATGGTTTCATTGGACTTGTAAATATGCTCCTTTTTTACGAGCGCTTTGCGCTACCTTTAACATGGATGAAAGCAGTACATGTATGCACAGGGATAGGAATAGCAGATAGAAAACAATATGAAATGCTGTGAGAGATGCTTAAACGATTTTACTAATGGCATCAATTGAGATACAATATACAAAAAGAGGGGCATATTTAGAAGCCCCTTGCACAATGTTTAACATGGATGCAAGCAGAAAATGCATACAGACTAATGAAATTGGCATTACACTATCTCTATACCAGCATTAATGTTAAACATTGCGCAAGGGACTTGTAAAAATGCCAATGAAACCATTACACTACCCCTATACCAGCATAAATGTCAAACATTGTGCAAGGGGCTTTTAGATATGCCAGTGAAACCATTACACTACCTCTATACCAGCATACATGTCAAACATTGTGCAAGGGGCTTTTAGATATGCCAATGAAACCATTACACTACCTCTATACCAGCATAAATGTCAAACATTGTGCAAGGGGCCTTTAGATATGCCAATGAAACCATTACACTACCTCTATACCAGCATAAATGTCAAACATTGCGCAAGGGGCTTGTAAATATGCCAATGAAACCATTACACTATCTCTCTACCAGCATTAATGTTAAACATAGCACAAGGGGCTTGTAAATATGCCAATGAAACCATTACACTATCTGTATACCAGCATTAATGTCAAACATTGCTCAAGGGTCTTGTAAATATGCCAATTAAACCATTACACTATCTGTATACCAGCATTGAATCCAAGCATAAAAAACAATTTAAAAAGAAGTCTACCTTATAAACTAAAAATACAAACTGTAAGCACACACAGCTAACATTATGGAAAAAGGTAAAATATAATTCCTTAATTCACACAGACACTCACTGTGATCCTTGTCAAAAATCTTTAAGCCACACATGTAATCAAAAAACATTTAGCATGGTAAATCATTTTACACACAGAGCACAACCCATTTAAATGAACACTACATTGCAATGCAGAAACTGGACTCATTTTCAAAATACAACAGGAATGAAGCCCAATATGCTAGTTATGCTTCCCAATACTGCAAACGGCACTCCTTCTATATTACTCACCTTTAAAATCGCTTTTGAAAATATAGACCAGTGTCAAACACACAGCAGATTTTCTAAGGAAGCATCTCTGAAATACACCTCAGACACTGAAACCAGAAATGGCACACTTTCCCACTCATTCTTCACACATATCTCAGGTCTTAAGGAATCAAATGTCTTCCACACTATTTCAAAACTAAACTAACATTTTAATTGGTTCTACATTCCCACACTTTCAAACTCACATAATATTCACCCATCCCCCTGGTGCTCTTTCAACCTGTTACCATGGTAACTCCCAACTAAGGACACGGGTAAAAAGGTCATCATACTATGTTGCAAATGAATCCAACAAGATTCTTTGACCTTTCAAAATAACAGCTAATCATGTGCAATGTTCCTTTCAATGACCTTTTCTGAACCATTAGGATTGCTTCATTTAAAAAACAAAACTATGCACCCTAATATGCTGTGCTGCATTTTCAAAAAGCACCAATCCTTTCTTAAATTTCAAGTGCAGTGAATATCCTCCTCCTCTTTTATTTATCTAAACTGCAAGCTTTACAAATGCCATTTCATTTACAACCCTCATCTGAGTACAACTAGATCTACCTTAGTACTCCTTACAAATTAACAACTCACCTTCTAGAAAACTGTTGAACAGTAAATTCTGTGTCAATCTCACACCTCAGAAGTATACATCAAACACGAAAATCTCAAAATGACTGAGTTTCCCTCGAATTTCTCATACATATTCACATACCAAGCCAATTGCATTTTATCACACACAAAATCAAAACCAAAGTAACATTTTAATTGGTTCAAATTATCAACACTTTCTAACTCACATAATGTTCAACCTACCCCCAATGTTCTCTACCAATTACCATACAAACTCTCCACAAAACGCCTACCTAAACCCAAAGGTGAAAGTCATCACTCAATGTTGCACTCAACCAACATCTAAACAGTGAAACTTGTTATTTTAATGTATTTCTTTTTTGTCTTTTTGAGCCGCTGTCCGCGCACGGTGCCCGGACCCCGCGATTTTAAAATTTTTATTTTTTATTTTTTTCATCCTTCGTGGTCCTTTACGGACCCCATGACACAACCTAGAGGGCTCAGGAATCTCTACCCTGCCTC
The DNA here is from genome assembly GCF_964263255.1 of Lissotriton vulgaris. NCBI lineage: Eukaryota > Metazoa > Chordata > Amphibia > Caudata > Salamandridae > Lissotriton > Lissotriton vulgaris. The sequence continues at coordinate 71,655 of NW_028242945.1, forward strand.
CTTGTCAACTATTACACTTCCGTTTACAACCACTATCATCTGCCACAAAAAGATGGCGGACAACGCTTCCTCATTTCGACTGGCTGGAATGTTAACAGATGTCCAACAGCCAATCAAAATTCCACGTGTGCACGCAAAGGTCCGCGCACGTGCAAGGACAGTGCAAGGACGGAGCATGCCCGTGCGCGCACAGTGTCCCGCCCATATATCTATAATTTGAAAAAAGTCTATTTTCTCAACAATTACTGGAGGGATTTTCACCAACTATGCAAAAGGCACTTCTGCATACCAGGCTCTACCATTTTGCCAAGTTTGCAGTAATTCCATTCAGCCGTTCGGGCTGTAGCTGTGTCTAAAGGTCCTATGGAAAATTGCATTGGACTCCATTTCAAATTCAATTTTCTCATAAACTACTGGAGGGATTTACACCAAATATAGAAAAGGCACTGCTCCATACCAGTCCCTACCATTTTCCAAAATCTGGTGTAATTCCGTTCTGCCGTTCGAGCTGTAGCCTTGTCCCCCCTTTTTCTAGGCCCCCGCTTGACGAATCCCCCGAAACTTTCAGGAAGGAGCAGAGCGCAACAAGGCCAATTTAAGGAAAACTACAGGCAGATCCCTCAATCGGCGCCAAAGTTATTCCCAATAGAATGTTCGGCGTTTCCTATGGTAACTAGGTCCTAACTATATACCCACCTACTGGCTATCGCCAGTAGGATAGATAGATATATATATATATATATATATATATATATATATATATATATATATATATATATATATATATATATATATATATATATATATATATATATATATATATATATATATATATCCACACACTTCTAAACTGTTGCGTCCAGAAAAACAGCAAGCACTCTGATGTTGTAATCCAAAGGTAATTTATTTCCTCACCCCCGACAGGCGCGTTTCGCTCACAGGCTCCGTCAGTATTGTGCAAACTTCATCGCCATTTTAAACTATCCGCCCTCCTTCATATCATCAAAATAGATGATGGACAATTACTTTTTTCGTGGCGGCCATCTTGTAGTTTGTTAATACAAGGGTTTTCACAGTGTTCAAAATGACGAAAAGTAAAGTGCTAAGTGCAAAATTAAGTGTTTGACAACAACAAAAATTATTACAATAAAGTGCACATTTTTGATATTTCCTATCAGGTACCATATATTTACAAATTAATTCAGTCCGTTTGGATTCCTACCAGTTCGTTGTGTGGGGGTGTATCCCCTGATTCCTATCACAGACGTCTGTGCAGATATTTTTTACATATATAGTATATTACATTATAGAGCCCTATAAGTCCTATACAAATATTTACAAGTGTTATCTACACAACAATTGAACAGTTCAATTACAGTTCTTACTTTGAAGCCCTGTATGGGCTGGTATCCAAAAATTTGTATGGTACCCCTTTCTACATATTTATATATATATTTACAAGGCATTTATGGGGAGCAAACATAAATATTTACAAAGCTTCAATTATTGATTCTATTTACTTCCAGGATGTTATTGTGGCTTCCTGACAGAGTATTATTGTCAGTGCTCTAGATCAGGATAATTCAAAGGTGTACCCACATTTCTGCATCATTATTAAGACCCCACGGTGTCATGGTTTTGAGGTCCATAATATATCTAGATTCCATGATGCGGAGGGCTTTCTCCCTATTCACACCACGTTCTAACCGTGAAATCTGATCTATGCAGTAATAACTGAGTAGATCCCTGTTGCTACGATGGTATTCAGCAAAATGACGGGCTATAGGATAGGTCTTATCATTGTTCACGATAGCCCTCATGTGTTCCAGGATTCTCATTTTGGTAGGTTTAATGGTACTTCCTATGTAGCGTTTTTTGCATGGGCACTCCAAACAGTAAACTGTGTTTTCTGAGTTGCAGTTCAGATGTTTCATAATTATTCTGTTTGGTTTGTCCCCTCCTGTTCTTCCTGGGTATTCTTTAACTTTTTTACTATGCTTACAAGCTTTACAGAGCAGGCATGGAAAAAAGCCTTTGATCTTGTTGTTGGTCGGGGTCTCTATTTCAGGGGAGTAGTGACTGTGGATCAGGTGGTCTGAGAGTGACTGGCATCTCCTATACGTTATCATAGGTCTATCAGATAGATGTTTCTTCAAGATGTTGTCCGTTTTTAATATATGCCAGTTTTTCTTAAAAGCCTGGACTAGGTCACCTGATTTCACATTGAATGTAGTTATCATTCTAACCTGATCATTCTCTTTTTCCTACTCTTTTACCACCAGGAGATCCCTCCTGTTGATGGTTTCTGCTTTTGCGGTTGCCTGTTTTAAGATGCTCCTAGAGTAACCCCTAGCTTGAAATCTATTGCTGGCTTCTTTCTGGGCATCTTTAAAATCAGTATTCCCTGAGCAATTTCTCTTGAGTCGTAAGTTTTCACCATAAGGTACGTTCCTAACCAGACTCTTGGGGTGGTGGCTGGCCGCATGTAGTACGGCATTTCCTGCTGTTGGCTTCCTATAGAGTCTGGTGTGGAGATGATCATTTTCCACGAACACCTCTAGATCTAGGTAACACACACTTTTTTCGCTGATTGTACAGCTGAATTGCAAATTCAGGTCATTATTGTTCAGTGTTGAGACATATTCCTCAGCCGAGGTCCTGTCTCCCCGCCAAACAATAAACAGATCATCAATGTATCTGGTCCACATCAATATCCTCTCATTCCACATTTCGTTATTACCTCCCCATTCCTCGTGCTACTCCCACCAGCCCACGAATAGATTCGCGTAGCTGGGAGAGAAGCACGAGCCCATTGAAGTCCCGCTGATCTGTTTATACAGTTGGCCTGCAAAAAGGAAAAAGTTGTTAAAAAGACAGAATCTCATCATACACATAAGCATGTCACGGTGTGCCTGATATTTGGCTTGTTTTCTATCTAGGAACCATTTCGTGGCCCCTAGACCTTTCTCATGATCAATGCATGTGTATAAATTAACAACATCAAGTGTTATTAAGAACATATCCTTTTCCCAAGAGACACTATCCATAATGCGCAGGAAATCCTGGGTGTCTCTTACATAAGAGGGCAAGTCCTCCACAATTGGTGCTAAATAAGTGTCAATGAAGCGAGAAGTGTTTTCGAACAGGCTGCCAATTGCCGAAACAATCGGCCTCCCTGGTGGTCTTTTGGCATTTTTATGGATTTTTGGCAGATGGTAAAACGTGGGGAGCGTAGGGGAATCGCAGTGCAAGAAAGAGAATTCTTCAGGGCTAATCATACCCTCATTTTTCCATTGATTCAAAAGTGTCTCATATTCAATGGTGCTTTTGACATATTCCTCTCTCTTCACCATGACATAGCATTCCTTGTCTCTTAATTGTCTGTGCGCCTGCTGTTCATAATTTTCCTTACTGAAAATAACAATGTTCCCCCCCTTATCTGAGGGCTTGATCTCAATTGTCTTGTCATTTCGTAAGGATTTTATTGCTGCCCATTCTTTTCTTGTGATATTAGATGATATAATATCCATTTTATTATTAGCCATTCTTTCCAGATCTGCCGTTATTGCCTCATTAAACACATCAATTGCATCATGGGGTGTGTTAGGCAGTTTTCTTGATTTGTTTTTCTAGTTGCTCGGATCTCTGGCTTGTTCAGTACAAAGTTCGTTCTGTCTCTCTGTTTCTTGCTCTTGGTTTTGTAATTCTTGTGTAGAAGTTAACAAAACATCCAGGAGATTGTCTTCTCTTAAGTCATCTGTTACCATTTCTGACATATCAAGACTCTTCGCTTCCTTTCCTCTTTCAGGATTTTGTAAGAAGATCTTTTTGAACTTTAGTTTTCTTATATATCTGAACAAGTCTATTTTCGTGTTCACTAAATTGAAATTGCTTGTCGGACAAAAGCTTAAACCTTTTTTGAGTACCCTGGTTTCATCAGCCGTCAAGATCCTTTTTGACAGATTGATGACATTGTCTTCCATTATCATTTTCTCCTTCGATTGGAGGCACTCCGTGTAACCATCGGGGTGGTATTGCCCTGAGAACCTCCCCTTGTGCCTCCTCCCCCGCCTCGTCGTCCTCTTTGATTTTGTTGGGGCGAATGATTCCTTAATTGTGGTCTTTGGCAGGTTTCTTTCATCACCTGAAGAAAAAAAAAAATATATATATATATATATATATATATCTCACACACACACCAAGGTGTATTGAAGATTGAGTGGATGTATGAGTGTCTGAATGTATGGTTTAGTAGGTGCATGACTGAATGTATGAGTGAGAGATTAAACAAGTCTTACTGAATCTGACTAGAAACCCTTGCTTTGTGGGGTTCCTCGGGGATCTGCCTTGAGTCCTCTCCTTTTCAATGCCTCCCTCTCACCGCTTGCGGAGCTGATGGAATGCTGAGGGATTAGGCTGGTCTCCTATGCAGATGACACCCAAATGGTGTTTTCCTTCGAGGAGCAATAGGAAGCTGGTTTTGCTAATTTTAGAAAATGCCTGAGTAACATTTCGACCTGGATGTCACTGAACTGTATAAAGCTTAACGCAGACAAAACTGAGGTACTCTTCTTCAACCAAAAATCCCATCCCCCCTGCGCTATGATGGCCACAGGAGATGAATCCTCCTCCTGACCCTGTTGACTCTGTGAGAAATCTGGGTTTCAGATTCGACAGTGAACTCTCCTGTAAAACCTGCATCAGGCAAATCTCCTCCTCTTGCTTTTGGAAGCTTCTCACATAGCGGAAATTCCTCCACATCCTTCCTTTGTAGTGCCGGAGAACAGAAGTCCATGCCCTAATCACATCCCACCTGGACTACGCCAACAGTCTCTACCTGGGTCTCCCCGCCTATCTGACTCAGTGATTGCAGATAATACAAAATGCTGCTGCCAGATTGATCTGTAAGATACCTTTTCTTCACTCAATTACCCCCACCTGAGAAACTTTCCCTGGTTACCTGTGACCAGGTGCATTAAATTCAAGGCCCTTACACTGTCATTTAGAGCATTCCTGGGACTAGGCCTGGCGTACCTGAGAGCTAGACTCCAGCACTACTATCACAACCGGACCCTGAGATCCAACTATCAGGGTCTCATTGCCATTCCTCACTTTCGTAAGGCCAGGACTAGTGGCAGAGGCTTCACGGTTAGAACTTCTAAACTTTGGAATGTCCTGCCACTCTCCAACTGCTTAACAGAAACGGAACTAACTATTTGGCGTGTCCTGAAAACCTGGTTCTTCACCAACATCTAGTCCCTTTCGCGCCTGTAAATAGCAGACTGCCTCAGCACCGGGACACCCCTGTTGGGGGGAGCTGTGTGCTCTACAAATTACTTAATAATAATTCATGGGTTAATAACTAGACTGTATGAATGTCTATCAGTCTGTCAGTTGGTGTGTATGCGACTGCATGGGTTAGCGAGTAGCTACATGAGTGTCTATATGGGTTATTGATTGGTTGTCTGAGAGTCTGTATGGGTGCCGGAGTGTCTGTGTGGGTTGGTGTGTGACTCAGTGCATAGATGTGTGAGTGGGTTATTCTATGGGTTCAAGAGTGTGTCTGTGAAGGGCTGTGTGGGTGGGTGAGTATGTTTATGGGTGTGTTGGTGAGTGAATGGATGTCTCAGTGGTACATATGTGAGTAACTACATATGTGAAAGACAGTATATGTGAGTGTTGGACTATATAAATGAATATATGTGAGTGATTGTGAGAGTGGTTGTATGGATGAGTGTGCTTGTGTCAGTGATTGTATATGCAAAGTAAGTATCTGTTAGTATCTGTTTGAATAAGTTAGGTGGTGTCTGTATAACTACATGGGAGTGTGATTGAATCTTTGCATGACTGATGAGGTGTGTAAGTAACTCTATGGGTGAGTGGTGGTGTGTCTGTATAGGTGTATGAGTGCATCTGATAGTGCTGTATTGATGAGTGACTACATGTATGAGTGACTGTATGGGTGAATGAGTGGATGTGTGTGTAGAACTAGGAATCAGTGAGTGGGTATGTAGTAACTAGTATTGGTGTGTGTGTGTGGTTTCGAAAATGGTAGTCTGTTTTTTAGAGTGGGTGTATCAAAGGTTATATTAGGCTGTGAGGAGGTGCATCAGATTATCATCTGAATGATGTCATCAGGGATGTCACTGACCATGTGATGAGTGATGTAATGTGACATCATCAGCAGTGCAATGCGAGGGCGCGAGTTATAGTTAGCTCAACTTACTATAATTGCAGAATTTCTCTGGTTTTGTAGGAGTGAAATGTCCAACTAACTATAACGTCCCTGAAACCTGTGTTTTTTGGTGAATTTAAGGTTTTTTAAATGCTAGTTTCTGACTATGCTTACATAGGTAGGACATTTGCAGAAAGAAGCAAGAGGAATGCAGAAAGAAGCAAGAGGAATGCAGAAAGAAGCAAGAGAAGTAGAGAAATAGGGAAGTTGGGTCCAGAAAGAGGCAACTGGAATATAAACATGTGCAAATAAAGAACAGAAAGAAGCAAGAGCAGTGCAGAAAAAAACTAAAAAGGTACAAAAAGGCAAGAGGGGTGCAGAAAGAGGGAAGAGAGGGGTGCAGAAAGAATCAACAGATGAAGAAAGACGCATGACCGGTACAGAAACAAGCAGGAGACGTGCAGAAAGAGGCAAGAATTGCTGAAAGTAGCAACAGGTATGCAGAAAGAAGCAAGAGAGGCAGAAAGAGAGAAGACTGTTGCAGAAAGAGAAAAGGGTGCAGAAAGAAGCAAGAGTTGCAGAAAGAGTCAAAATAAGTGAGGAAAGAAGCAGGAGGAGGCAAGAGCTGCAGAAAGAGGCAAGAAAGTTGCAGAATCAGGCAAAAGAGGTGCAGAAAGAACAGGGGTACAAGCAAGAGGGTTCAGAAAGAGTAAGAGGGTGTAATGACCGACTTTTTCGGCCCTCTTTGGAGGGAGGATGATGGAAGATGACTCCAGCCTATTACCCTTATAGTACAGGGATTAGGACTATAAACAGGACTTATCCATGAGGCACAGTAGTGCATTTTCGTACCCTTTTCTTTAGATCAGGGATTATAAACTTAAGTTAGGGGATAGATATATTAGTATTAGTGATGATCCGTCCTTTTGCAAGAGTGTTAGTATACCTTCTATGGAGTTATGCTTATTTCGGGCCTTGTAGGCCTCAAACGGGACAGACTCCATTTTGCCCTCTGCCTTGTAGCTTGAGAGGCTTTCTAGGTCAAGTGTAATGTTTTAGTTTCGAGGTGTTGTTCGCTTGGAGAGAACTGGCTCAGGCTGGCCCTTATCGAAAGACTGTATTTTTCTCCACTCCGAAGACACAACTTCAGGCCGGCCGGCTGGGAACGTGTCCTTGGTACGGGGAGGTACAAGAATTTGGTGGGCGGCAGGTTACTGGCCGTAACTTTCCATGAAGGGACAGGCTTCGATATTAGCGAAAGTGTTAGGCAATGAGTCAGTCAGTCCGTAGGCGGCAGCTAGCCGTTAGCATCTATGCCATTAATTATTTCCAGGCAGACAGTCGCCATTTTGAAGTCCGAGAAAGGTCATGAACCTGAGACTCTCTGAGAAAGACTGAAGGAGAAGGCGAAGTAGCGCAGAGCGATCAGAGCCAGAGATAGCAGCTCATAACGAGAAAGGTTCCAGTGACTTGGTGGGAAGCAGAGGAGATCGAGCATAACGGTGCAGACGTGTACTCGTGACTGCTGAGGTGTGATTCCGAGCCAAGACACAGACGAGAAGGGAACCTGGATGATTGCCGAACCCCGACTTCACGTTAATAAGGTGACCTCTGCCCTTTCCCTTAGAGCGCGCACATTCTAATCTTTTTACTTTCCTTTGCAGAATATATATATGCTATCGTGTAGTATTGTGTTTATAATTATTGTAATAAAAATACCCCAGTTCTTAGTGAACCGACATGTGCTTTGTATTCTTGTTCAATCAGGGTAACCTGGTCTTCTAGTCAGACATTATTTGCATGAACGGATGCGAATCCCGATCAGGTAAGAAATGACTGAGCAATGAGGGAGAGAGGGAACGTTTGATGCTGAGAGCAGAAGGTACATATATCAATTTGGAAAACCACACTAAATTATATTGTTGTAGTATTATCCAGAGTAGCCAATGAGGGATTTCTTCCATAGGTGTTCATAGGAAAGTGATCGTCGTTGGTATGCGGCGTTAATGAGAGCACCGGGGGGACACGGTGTGGAGGTCCGCTGGATTGTGGACCGGATGAGTGAATGAGAGCACCGGGGGGACACGGTGTGGAGGTCCGCCGGATTGTGGACCGGATGAGTAAATGAGAGCACTGGGACTGCAGGCCCGTGTGTAGGCACGCCGGATTGCGTGTCGAGTGAGCACTGAGAGAGATCAGTGTGTAAGGGTACATAATCAGACCTGCCCCAGGGTGGACTAGTCTGGGCCTAAGTGGCCGCGAGACTGGCTGGTATGAATAGGATATTGTAGAAAACTCATGCACGTTTATTGCTATTTTCCCCATCCTTAGGTACGAGATGTACATACCTATACTCATACCCATTGTAAATATGTTCTAAGGAGGGAGGTGATTACGTTCCGACTGGGTTAGAGGGGCTCCTAGGAGCTGATTCCATCTTGTCCAAAAATCCGGTCGTTAAAGAGCGAGAAATTTGCAAGACAGGTGCAACAAGAAGCAAGAGCAGTGCAAAAGAACTAACAGAAGTGCAGGAATAAATAACCTGTTCAGAATGAGGCAAGAGGGATACAGAAAGAGGCAATAGGTGCTGAAAGTGGAAGAGAGAGCGGAAAGATGCAAAAGAAGTGCAGAAAAACAAAGGTGCAGATAGAAGCAACAGAAATGCAGAAAGAGGACAAGAGGCGCAGAAAGAGGACAAGAGGCGCAGAAAGAAACAAGAGCGGTTTCACACTAACACTTGTTGCATTTTTGGTAAGATTTGAGCTGTTTGAGTGAAAAAAAGTTTGGGGTTCAAATCTGCAGATTATGCAGCAGATTATGTGTCAATTGATGAAATATATAATTGTGCAGAAGTCGGTGCAGCCAAACAGTTGCATAATTCCAGTGGCCCTGCTCATAACTCTGACTAGGCCCAGAAGTGCTCATAAGTGGTTCCTTCTTTTTTTGTCTCATTGACTTTATAGTTTAGCTTCTGTGGAAATGAGAAAGAATAAACCTGAGGTTACCACTTCGAAACACAGGCTATCATCCCACACAATTACTCTCCATAACACATAATCCCACTCAACATAATTCCTATACACTAAATACCACATACTTTCTATCCATATAATTTCACTGCACAACATACAACATAATTTCACTACACACAACCTACATCCACTTAAATCCAAGAAACATTAATAAAACCCTTTTACATTTACAATGCCAATAGCTCTAACTCTGGCAAATGTGAAACCTAGTACATTGCAAATGCATCTTTAACTAGTAGTCTTGTTTGCAGAGAGGTGGAGAAAGGGGGCAGGGCTTCTGACCAACACTCAGTAATTCCACTGTGTAGGACTTACAGGAGGTGCGAGGAGGGTTTCTTGGCCCCCAAAGTCCCACAGGAGAAAAGTGGACTTCATATCCAACCTGTAGTGTCCCAGGAGGTGTGTTTGCAGAATGGTGGAGAAAGGGGACCTCTTAGCAATTCCACTGTGTGGGACTTACTGGAGGTGACAGGAGGGGTAGTGTGCCCCCATGGACAACAATGTGGGCCAACTACCCATCTTGTTACCTCCAGTAATTCCCACACAGCAGCATTGGTAAGTAGTCATAGTAGGCCACAACCCCTTTTCCCACCAGTCTGCAAATGCGCACCCAGGTGCACTCTTCGATGGGGATTAAAGGCCGCTTCGCTGCTGGGGGTGATTAGGGGCCAACTAGCCTCCCTGTTACCTCCAGTAAGCCCCACACGGTGGGATTGCTGAGAGATGGACACAGGCCATGCCCACCACTCTGCAAACACCACCTGGCATGCTCTTGGTTGGGGGATAAAGTCCTGTTGCCCTTCCGGGGCGGGTCCCTGGGGGCCAACTAGCCCTCCTGTTACCTTCAGTAAGCTCCACACAGCTAAATTGCGGAGTGGTCAAAGACCACTCCCCCTTTTTACACCACTATGCAAACGTGCTGCCAGGCGCACTGCTGCTCGGGTGAGGAAGTCTACTTCAGTCCTTAGTTCAAAAGAGAACCTTCTCACACTACCAGCTGTGCGCCACGAGGAGCATTTGCAGTGTTGTGCAACAGGGGTGTGTTCTCTTACCACCTCATTATTTTGTACTTAAGCGTTTGATGGGGTAGATTGCTGTGTTGGATGTTTGGGTGTGCGTAGACTGTGGCGTAAACCCTCTGAAAGACATGCCTTGTGTTCACCAACAGTAATATTTTATAAGGTGAAATTAATTACCTTTTTAGTATCTTGACATCCTGTTTAGCACCTGAATGAAGCACATGTTTAAAGTATCATCAATGGCAGTAAGAAGAAGCGCTTCTTTAATAGTACAAAATCTGGGGATTCTGATGGATGAGGTTACACAAGCAGTGGGGATGGGGGACACACAAGGGAAAGTGTTGAGTCGGAGCAACATGCAGAGGACATCTGCCTCTTAAGACGTTGTAGCAGGGTTTCCGTTCTCCCACAGAACTGTGCACAGAGATCTAGAACCTGGGTGAGTTAGGGTGACCCAAAACTCACCTTAGTTTCAGAAATCCCCTTACCAAGCTAGCTACAGTGTCTCATCGGTAGTAATAACTTCCCAATGACTTAGACAATCCAGAACATGAACTTAGGGTACCTCCGGTATCGTGGAACACATGAACACTCTTTAGTTATATAATCATTACAAACCGAAACTGGGAGGCCAAGAACACACATGCAAGTTTGAAATGTTTATTTTTCAATGCAAAGTTCTCAAATGCAGTATCGTATATAATATCAACATACATATTATAAAAACCAGAGTTAGCAGCATAGTCACTAGTCCATAATAAGCGAACGGTGATAGCATATTATAATGCAAAATCTATAGAAATCTGTATCACCTATATTTCGCGCACCCTATTTAGCATATTATATTATATCTAAGAAGGTCTCATTTGGGTTCGAGCAGGGCGGGCCCATACCTCTAATTCTCAGTAGGAGTAGATCACATCAACAGCTACCAGCTCTCTGCATGCGAAGCATCAAGTGTGTTGATTCATTCCCTGCAACTCTATCTTAAACCCGCGTAGAGCCCAATGTTGGCAGCAACATTATTTGTGTTATGTCTAATGTAGTGCGAGGATCAGGCTTTCATCAACCTTGTGTTAGGTTATTCTTAGAGGGTGCAGTTCTCAGTGTGCAGACAGTTGTACCAAGCACGACTGATATCAGAGCAATAACCTATTATTCTCAAATAAATCGCATCTTTCGTCTAGGTTGAAAGCTACAATAACAATTGGGTGTCGTGTGCAAACTGAAGCCGAAGGAAAATATGTTGTTTAAACATTTAATAAACTCATGCTAACTTAACACAATATATAGAAACGCAGTAACCATATGACACCCCCCAATGATCCGAGGACGGTTAAAAAAGGAAGAAAATATAAGCCAATACTATATGAGAGGCAAAACATGAAAGCAGAGTTCAACAATATTGAGCCAAGCTAAATGTATGTAAATGTATATATGTTTTCAATAATAAAAAAAATGTATGAATGCCTATAGTGGCCACACAAAAATATAAAAATTCGAACTTAAGGCCAACTACAAGTACACAGGCCTAGAACAAATGAAAGTCGAATGTTCGTAATAATATTAAAAAAAAGCACCATTCAGAATTACTAAAAAGTCACGTGCCATAATAATGAAAGTCTTCAAAGTCACTCATGGGTTGAATGAATATGCAAAATAGGTAGCTACAGCTTCCAACATGAAATCACTGTCATCATCCGAAAACAGTTCAGCCATCCAATTAAGCAATGGGAAAGAACGTACGTGCTCCTCCAGCACTGAATCCTCTAGCAACATCAGAGGACAACTCAGTGGGTTCTCGAGAATGCTATGCGCCAGAAAGTCATGCGCTGCTGCCGATATGTCCCACTGACCCATTAGTCCATGCATCGCTGCCACGGCCATAACCCTTTCGCCAGAACAAACCAACTCGTGAGCAACTACGGGGCTCATTAGCTGATCAGAATCGACGTCAGGAGAAGTCGGTAAGCAGAGACACAAATCAATGGCCCAGTCCAAATCACAGCTCAGGCAATGAAACACAGGCTGGACACATGTGAAATAGGAAAATCGGAACGATAATCCATAAGCCGTGTTTAAAGTCGCAAGCGGCAAGGAGCCATAGTAATCAAGCATCCGGTTGCGAAACTGCATCAGTAGGGGCTGAGCGTTTCCTTGCGCAGGATGGGCATCCATGTTTTATAAAGCAAAATATCACCAGAACGCCTGCAGCCAAAGCCAGCAAAACAGGGAATCCGCCAAACAAGCTTGCGAATATAGAATGAAAGAATGCTGGGATAATACCAAATACTTTTTCAAACGTAGTCACGAGACCACTGCTAACCAATTTAAAAAAATGTGCTAGGCCGGTTGTGGAGGAGGCATTGAAGATTTGATGAACCAGCTCGCAGAAATGAAACGGCAAATCAGTATTTAAAAGTGGCTGCACCTCTGTGCGTGTGTTAGCTATGTGAAGGACATAATTTTCGCGGGCCGAGCTCAGGGCCACTTTTTTCTGAGACAATAGGGCTCTTATTCGGCTCAAACCATTGAACTCGGCTCTCAAGGTTGATATTCGTGGCCAAATGGAAACATCTGAATTCCCATGCGTGGGTGGATATAACACATTCTTGCAACACACCACACGTTCTGATACAGTAACCACATAGGCGATACCGACCATTAACCCACAATACATTTCGTTATTCAAAAGTAAATAACTACCGTTAGACAATAAAGTGAAGGTGGGAACTATTGCAGGGACCGGTGTCCCTTTCAAAACACAGGCTAAATTAGGCTTGTCCTGATTACAAGAACCATGCAACTGGATGTGTCTGCATATTAGCGGACAGGCGACTGTGTACATTCTTCACCATTCAGATTCACTTCATTCCCCTCCTTTAGACATCTGTATGTGTATGGTAAAGACCATGTCTCATGGAGGAAAGCACTGCCTAATGGTTCATATCGCCCTATAGCAATATATCTCATACAATTTGTAAATTTATACAGAGCAAAAGGTAAGGTAATAATACCATGGATAAGCCATGTAGCAGCAGTTACCTCAGCCACAGAAAAGAGCAAGGATTCTAATTTTCCAATGTGTAACATAGAAAATGATGCATCTCGCATGGAAAGCATGCGCTGTTTTTCAGTCAAATTAAATGGGGAAAATAGTGATGAGACGTTCATATAACTCCAAGGCACTCGACCAGCCTTCAGAGTCTGTAGTCTCCAAGCAAACTGCATTACAGAACGCAATTGATTTTGACCATGATACAACACGGACACTTCGTCATGTACAATGTCCACAACAGAAGACACTATATTATTCAACGTATAAATTCGGGAAGAAAGCGTGTCAATACTGTTATCGACAACTGCAAGCACTTTTTCTAAATTTGCTTGATCAATTGCTCTCAGGCGCTTAGCAGCCTCAATTTGAGAAACTTTCCAAATTTCATTGTAAATCGCATAAATCCATCGTTTAGATCTACTTTTAGCTGGGCCTTTTATAAAATCGTTCAAATCCACATTATCAGTTAATTGAGACAGATGTAGTTTAACTGCAGCTAATGTGGAATGTTGTAACCAATTCTGACACAGCTTCCCCACAGAATAAGTTGTGACAGTATAATCTTCTTCAAATCGGGGATCAGGTCTGACTTCTGTGAACCCTTCAGCCAAACCCAGAAAACGACGTTGGCAAGAATCAGCACTCCTATGCCACATCAGCCAACCCTTGGAATCCAAACTGGAAACGTTAAAGGATGAATTGTGCAATAGAGCTTGCAACTCATGAATGGACAATTCAGTATAATTACCCCAACCTGAATATTCCTCTAAATCTGGGATGGTTGGTGTATTTAATTTTTTTGAAGTAGCCAATCCAAAGCATGTTATTTGGAAAATGGATGAATTTAGAAACAACATGTGATTTGGGATGAGACATGCATGGTGCAAAGCCTCAGTGCCTTGTACCTGCCAATCTTTGGTACCCCAAACAGATTTAAGGTCAATTGTTCCTTTCCAAAACTCGTAGCCATCTACAGCCAACCTGTCTAGAAAGGACTTCGAATACAGCAATTTTGTATCGGTAAGTCTAACTTTGGACATGGACTTTTGTGTCATTTTGAAATAAAATGACTCAGGATTTGATTGATTAAAATCTGTGAAATAAGTGTATTTTTTCAGAAACGTATTAGAGCTACCTCCCAATGGAGCAGGGCAATGTTCCCACTGTGTGTAATTTACAGCAACCCTCCTGGAATTTGTCTTATGCAAAAAATGATTACCATAATGTTGAAAACAAAACAAATCACCATAATTAATAGAATCTAAATACAGATCCTCAGCATCGAAGGCATCATAGTATTTCAAATCAGAGAATAATGCTTCTACGGCCTGAATATCCCAATCATCAGAACGTATATTTTGTTTAATCACATCTCCCATGTTTACTCTAAGCACATTCAGAACATTAATCACTTCAGTGGGCCCATGTATTTGAAATCTAACCGCATCCCACACAATCCCATCAAGGACAGGCCAAGCAGTAATGTTGACTGTATTCAAGTTTCGTTTCAGTCTGTGTGCTGAATGTGAAGAGGAAAGAGGGGCCAATGTTCCATTTAGGTACCGAATTCCTATTCTTTCTTTAACGTAGTGACCATCGATTAGGCGGAAAAAATAAAACACAAAACCAATTGACATAAAAATCAATCAATCAATCATAGACATTTATAGAGCGCTCTACATACCCGGAGGGTCTCAAGGCGCTGTTGGGGTGCTGCTACTGCTCGAACAGCCAGGTCTTGAGCTTCTTCCTTAAGGCGAGGTGGTCTTGGGTCAGGCGCAAGTCGGTCGGGAGGGAGTTCCAGGTCTTTGCGGCCAGGTAGGAGAAGGACCTTCCTCCTGTCGTCGCTCTTCGGATGCGGGGGACGGCGGCGAGGGCGTGACTGGCTGATCGGAGGTGACGTTTGGGAGCGTAGAAGTTGATGCGGTTGTTGAGGTAGCTCGGGCCTTGATCGTGCAGGGCTTTGTGTGCGTGGGTGAGGAGACGGAGGGTGATTCTCTTGTTGACCGGAAGCCAGTGCAGGTCTCTCAGGTGTCCGGTGATGTGGCTGTGTCGTGGGACGTCGAGGATGAGTCTGGCTGAGGCGTTCTGGATCCGTTGGAGTCTCTTCTGGAGCTTGGCGGTGGTTCCGGTGTAGAGGGCGTTGCCGTAGTCCAGTCGGCTGGTGACGAGGGCCTGGGTGACTGTCTTCCTGGTCTCGGTGGGGATCCACCGGAAGATCTTACGTAGCATTCGCAGGATGTTGAAGCATGACGAGGAGACGGCGTTGACTTGTTTGGTCATGGATAGGGAGGAGTCCAGGATGAAGCCCAGGTTGCGTGCGTGTTCTGTCGGTTTGGGTGCGGTGCCCAGGGCGGGGGGCCACCAGGAGTCGTCCCAGGCGGAGGGCGAGGTTCCCAGGATGAGGACTTCCGTCTTGTCCGAGTTCAGCTTCAGGCGGCTGGTCGACATCCACTCGGCTACCTCTTTCATACCTTCGTGAAGGTTGGCTCTGGCGGCGGCGGGGTCGTTGGTCAGGGAGAGGATCAGCTGGGTGTCGTCGGCATAGGAGATGATGTTCAGGTTGTGTTGGCATGCGATGGCCGCGAGGGGGCTCATGTAGACGTTAAAGAGGGTTGGGCTCAGCGAGGATCCTTGGGGTACGCCGCAGATGACTTCGGTGGCCTCTGACTTGTACGGTGGTAGGTGGACTCTGTGTCCTTCCGTCGAGGAAGGAGATGATCCATTCCAGTGCCTTCTCCTGGATTCCGGGTAAAATGAAAATAGGATCAACCAAATGTATGTCCAAGGGGGAATTAAAAAATGTTTTTTAAACAACGTGACATATTTTGCAATAGTTGAGGGTTTCTTTGAAAGCTCCGAAACAGAGTCAAAAGAGAATCTGGACTGGTCGGCCAAACGGGTCTGCAAATCAGGCATCGATAAATCAGCAGGATAGGTGTAGTTCAGCTCACCAATGTTAGTAACAGGAATAGTATTTAATAAAGGACTGGATATGGCAGGCATCTCAAGGGACACCTCCTGTTCTGCACCAGAAGTTATTGCCAGCACAGAGTGCCTCACCATGGAAGGACAGGATACAGCCGGTGTCATGCTATGAAGAATCGGCCACCCTGTGTGTCTTGACATTGTCAATAGAAATAAATCTGTTTTCCTTACGACCTGGAAGTGGTGGTAAAATGACTGTTCTTGTGCCCTTCACTCCAAGAACTCGAACCGGTGCTCGATATGAGGGACCAAACTCTTTCTTGTTATCGATCTTCTCTCGAACCAGTTCTCCAACTTGGGGTAGCCAGCCAACTACCGGGATCTGCAACGCGTCATCCGATGTGGAGGGCAAATGTTTCTTTGCTAGACTGTCTCTGGTCTTTTGTAGATCCTGTAAAACATTGCAATGTTCATCTATGTCAAAGGCCGAGGCCTGGGCCTTGCAGTCTAAACCATTGAGGTCAGGGACGTACATCTTGATACCAAAGAGCATTTCGTACGGGGTCCGCCCACCCAGAGAACTTCTAGGGAGATTATTAAGCGCACGCTGCACGCCATTAAGGTGGGCTAACCAGTTTCTGCCAGTGCCTATAACTCGGGCTGTCAAAGATTGCTTTAAGTCACGGTTCATTCGTTCCACTACACTATTACCCTCGGGTCTGTACGGACTTGAAAACTTGACTTGGACCCCCAACGAAACCATAGCATCCTTATACGCCTTAGAGGCGAAAGCCGGACCCTGATCCGAATCGAAGGTACCACAGGCAAAAATCCCTATAAAGACACGCAAATCTTTGATGACAGTCCGTGAATCAGCGCTCCGATGTGGCCATACCGACACAAAGCGTGTGCATGAATCAACTGCTACTAAGATGTACTTGTATGCAGTATCAGAAGAAAATGGACCGCAGTGATCCAAATAAACGCAACCAAGCGGTTTATTTGAGATGTACAACTGTGTCTGAGGCGGACGCGCAGCAGTTGAAGGTTTAATCTGCTGGCAAATGTCACATTGAAGGACATAATCGCGCGTCTGTTTGTACAGTCCCCGCCACCAGAATCTCTGTTGTAGCTGAGTTATAGTGGCTGAGATGCCCGCATGCGCAGACACCACACCTTCATGAGCCGCTGTAATCAAAGCAGCTCTGCGATCCGAGTTGGGAACTAGACGTTCGACAACATCAGGAATTTTCACATAAGGAACCTTATCGGGACTTAAGTGGTATGTGTATTTAGAAGGGAACCCCACAGGATATTTACCTCCCTTCTCGGTTGCAGCAACAGCTGCCAAGATGTCATTATCTATTTTGCTTTTGGACCTCGTGACTGCTGCAACTAAGTATTTCGATACCGCTGACTTCGCTGCTTCATCAGCAAGCGAATTACCAACAGCGTGGAACCCCACGCGCTGATGGCCGAGAGTATGAATCACAAACACGAGTGGCAGCTTCTCTTTAAGTTCCGCCACTCGGACCCAGATCATTTTATGTTTTATTGTGCTACCTTTGGAATCACGAAATTCATTCTGAATCCAAAAGAACAAGTTCTCATTGTAAGACTGGACACAGTAGTAAGAATCACTTACGATCAAAGTCATCACACTAGGATCTGCATACTCCAATGCAAGCATCAGAGCACGAAGCTCTGCTAATTGTGCGGTGCAGTCCCCAAGTGTCAGCGTGTGCACGACACTGGACTTGAACTCATCGTTCACCATGGCACCGACCACAATGGCGCAAGCGGAAACGTAGGCATGTTTAGAGCCATGCGCAACCTGCGCTGAACCATCAGTGTAAATGATGCAATGGAAATCCTCTAAAGGCCGCATTGCTAAAGGAGCAGGATGAACAAATTCATACTGCAAGTACTCCTGCGGCCGTAAAGTGGCGTCAAAAATAAACGTGACATCCTGGGATGTCAAGGATGCAGCCCACTGAATCCACCTAGGGTGCAAAGCTTTGGAATTGGGTACACTGGCTTTCGTAACCGGCTCCAAGGCAGGACACGGGGTAACAACCAACAAGCATTATACTTGTGACAGGGCACGTTCCTTAAGAATTGCCATCTGTACAGCAGTCAAAACTTTCCACAGTGGAAAAACGAAATTCAGCCGAAGTGTACAAGTGTGACTTGTAAGCAATAGGTACTGTATCTCCCTCATTAAAAGTCAGGTACGTGAAACCCACCGCCCCAGGGATAATTCTTATCACCAGGTTGGTCTGGTTATCACAAGTCTGTATATATTTAGAAGCGAGCAAATCAGCCTGCAAAGACTGCAGAATGGCTGAAAGCTCAGGCAGCCAGCATGATTTGGAGAAAGATGGTTGTATCAAAGCATACAAAGGCTTGATACGCTGGGCATATTCCGGAATGTAAGTTCTCCCGAAATTCAGAAAGCCCAGTAAAGATTGTAATTTTTTCAGTGTTGTCGGAGAGTGCAGCTGTGCGCATTTCTCCAGGAAGTGAGGTGCCAACCCCTTTCCCCTCGTTGTTTAGCTCGTAACCGAGTAACAACACCGTGTACTCTGCAATGTGCGACTTTGCAAAGTTAAACTTGTAACCAATGTCTGCAAAGTTACAAATTATGCTATTCACTCGACACAGGTGCTCCCAAAGATCGTCGTCTGTGAGATAAATGTCATCCACATACGAACAAGCAACTGGGTCGAAGCCCTCCAAAAGAGAGACTATGGGTACGGAGAATACTCCAGGACTATTCTTATAGCCCATTGGGAGACGCCGAAACATTTTTTGCACACCGCCGCATGTGAAGCTGGTCCATTGGGAACTTAGACCGTCTAATCTGTGGCCATAAAAACCATTGGAAATGTCAAGCGTGGTTTTGAACCGTTTACGCTCAAGACTATTCACTAAAGCAGAGCCATGAGTATTCTGTACTGTGCAGTTACAGCAATGCGAGTTTAAATGCCTATAATCCAAAACCAAACGATATCAGCCGTCCGGCTTGTTTACAGTAAAAAGGGGGTTATTCATCAGTGACACACACGTTTCAATTACACCTTGATATTCCAATTGTTCAAGGATAGCCGCGACTGAAGCTTTGGCTTCACGCCGTATGGGATATTGAGGTTGAGGCTGCGGTTGAGACCGTAACGGAATCTCGTGGCTTGGAGACAATTTATCCCAGCCACACTGATTGCGGTACACAGCCGGCGCAAGCGCAAGAGCCCACTCTTCTGCAAAATGCAGCGCTTTCACTCTCGATACAGTGTGCGCGAAACTGGGGAAGATCACCTCCTCCCCTCGCGGAGCTGCGAGAACAAAAGGTGGGGGCCAGTCAGCCTCCGAAAGCAAAATGTCATACGTAGACGAGAGATTTTCCCAAAATACCCCTTTTACAGTTCGCTGCATGTCACCTTCAATTAACAGGACAATTTCAAAAAGACGTTCAGGGGGAGCAACATGTGTATCAGCAGTCTCAATCACAACATAAGTGTTAGTCGCTGTCAAATTCAACAGTGGACGGAGGGCCTCTCTCACGATGGTAATCTCTGCTGCGCTGTCCAGCAAGGTCAGAGCCCACGTCAGATTCCGAAGCCGCGTTCTCACTATCTGGAGCATAATGATGCGCAGTCAGGGCGGCGACTTTCTTCATGGCAAACTGTGGTCTCTTGGGCGTAGCGCCTTCCTGCTGATCTCCACCGGCGCGCGGGCGGGATGACCACGTCCTTGCTGGCCACCCCGGCCCCTGCCGCCCCCTCCACCACCGGTTGACGGAGCTGATGAGTCCTTAAAGGAACGAGGAGAGCGTTGGTCAGAAGCCTGAAATCTTTCAGGTGACTTAATCATCGCGCAAATCATAAACCCGATCTGACTGCGCAGGCAACGGAGACGCAGGACCAGAAACCTGTGTTTGTTGTTGTTGTTGCTTACCCGATTCTGCTTTTTAGGCCAATTTTGTTTTTTGGACTTTGGTTGACCACTAGTATCCGAAGATTGACCCTGGGGCTTTTTCTCCTTATCAGGAAAAAATTTAAGCCCTTCGCATTGCGGCCAACCGTTTTATAAGCAGCCACAATAATCCTTGCCAACCGACGGGGTCTCTCGGCTTCGGGAACCAATGCCAATGCGTTAGCAACCTGAAAGTTCACTGCATCCCCCTTGACATTCGCAAGGATCAGATCGCAAACTACATCAAAGGTGCCACACAGGCGCATACCCAATTCAACCGCCGACTCCGGTCCGTGTTCGTCCTGAACACGTTTAAGGATCGCACCCAGATTGGTCACAGACGTGGTACCAAAGCACCTCGAATAGACCGCTGCAAAAGTCTTACACCAGGTCTCACAGTCAACAAGTTCAGGTGCCAAATCTTTTGGTAAACTTAGTGTAAGAATCCTGTGCTTATCACCAGGACTCGTGTTGGGAAACACAGCTTCCAGCTGGCAGAATTTCTCAGCAAGCCAGAACGGAAAATCATCCTTGTCCTGGGGCTTTTTGCCCATCACGGAATTCACCATGACAGGATTGATTTTCAAACCAGCCTGTTTTGCACGAAGCTGTGCACCCCTAGGGGCTACGTCTTGAACATTACGGCTAGTGTATTGAACAAGCGCTCTAATCCCTTCCACTGCGACTTCATGAAGCCGCCGCAGATCAGCCACGTTACAAGTGGCGCGATTAGGGTGAGGAGTGAATCCAGCCAAAGCGGGCCAAGGTGTGCCCGGAATGGACAAAGGACCTAACCTCGGAGCGGTTAAAGCGTGTGGTAGGGTGCCACCAAACCAAACTCCATGCTGCCAAGCATCAATAGGAACTTCCAGTGCCCTGTACGGAGCATACGCAACCGGTACAGCTGAAGGAGTGTATGAATGGAACACTCCAGAATTAGCGTCCACCGCCGGAAATGTCACCCACGAATAAAACAGTTCGTACGGGTAAGCATGTTCCGCACTCACCACCAGAACAGCCAAGCCATCCACAGGGACATTATAAGCCCGCAAGTGGTCTCGCACCGCAATGCGACTATGCTGCGGGATGTCCACGGCTTGTGCCATGATAGCACCGGAAGTTGAGAAAAAAAAACACAAAAACAAAGACTACTTTGTAGCACAACTGGGTAGTAATTCAAAGAAACCGTTTTAGTAAGAATCAAGCTTGAAAAGACCTATTTCAAAAATAGGTAGGTTTTTCCGACACCGCCGTTTTCCGGAAACGGGAATGAAGGGGTTAAGGTTTGAATGATATACTACTTGAGTGTCATGATATAAGGCCAACAACGTATGGGCGCCATGTAGCAGGGTTTCCGTTCTCCCACAGAACTGTGCACAGAGATCTAGAACCTGGGTGACTTAGGGTGACCCAAAACTCACCTTAGTTTCAGAAATCCCCTTACCAAGCTAGCTACAGTGTCTCATTGGTAGTAATAACTTCCCAATGACTTAGACAATCCAGAACATGAACTTAGGGTACCTCAGGTATCGTGGAACACATGAACACTCTTTCGTTATATAATCATTACAAACCGAAACTGGGAGGCAAAGAACACACGTGCAAGTTTGAAATGTTTATTTTTCAATGCAAAGTTCTCAAACGCAGTATCGTATATAATATCAACGTACATATTATAAAAACCAGAGTTAGCAGCATAGTCACTAGTCCATAATAAGCGAACGGTGATAGCATATTATAATGCAAAATCGATAGAAATCTGTATCACCTATATTTCGCGCACCCTATTTAGCATATTATATTATATCTAAGAAGGTCTCATTTGGGTTCTAGCAGGGCGGGCCCATACCTCTAATTCTCAGTAGGAGTAGATCACATCAACAGCTACCAGCTCTCTGCATGCGAAGCATCAAGTGTGTTGATTCATTCCCTGTAACTCTATCTTAAACCCGCGTAGAGCCCAATGTTGGCAGCAACATTATTTGTGTTATGTCTAATGTAGTGCGAGGATCAGGCTTTCAGCAACCTTGTGTTAGTTTATTCTTAGAGGGTGCAGTTCTCAGTGTGCAGACAGTTGTACCAAGCACGACTGATATCAGAGCAATAACATATTATTCTCAAATAAATCACATCTTTCGTCTAGGTTGAAAGCTACAACAACAATTAGGTGTTGTGTGCAAACTGAAGCCGAAGGAAAATATTTTGTTTAAACATTTGATAAACTCATGCTAACTTAACACAATATATAGAAACGCAGTAACCAGATGACAACGTCACTTCCTGATAAATTCCGAGCAGACCTCTCCAGACTGTCATTTACAAAGAAACTATCACACAATTAGTTTTTTTATCAGACCGAGCCTGCTCAGCTAAAAAAAACTGCATCAACACATTGTGCTTATCTGAGTGAGTATTGGGGTCCATTGGACTTCAGATGTGAGAGCATGAAAAAAATGGTAAATGGCATTGTGCAGGGCTGTTCGTGGTTCATCTTGGACCTGGGCGACTGCATCGATGCAATTGAAGAAAGGATCAGTTCACGATACAAAAAAAAGTTATTCCGCCTTTCACTGGCTCTCTTGCTAAAGAGAAACTTCTCTCCCCCCTCTTCTTGCCGAGGAGTTGGCCTAATGGCTAGCGCGGTCGTCCTTGAATCTGGGGTACTGGGTTGAGTCTCGGCATCGACGCTGAACATCCTGTGATTCTGGGCAAATGACTTAATCTCCCCATGCCTAACAAAACAATGAATGTGTCCTCATGTAATGCAATTGGTGCTATGTAAAGCGCTCTGCTACCCGATTCGGTTAAATTTGCGCTATATAAAACCCCGTAAAAATATCGATGCTTTACCAATTGATCTCCGTTTGATGGCAAGCCCCATTTCCACTGCACCGGCTCACGCCTTCTAAGTATTGACTAAAGTGGTCCACGCTCGGGTCGTAGATCTCTAGGACTGGGCTGCATCCATAATTTAAATGTGAGGTGATCTTGATTAACCATGCCCAGCCCACTAGGAAGGTTAAGTACTAGTTGCCCCAAAACATACTTTGTTCAGTTTGGGCTCTGCAACCAAGGAGGATGTGCACTAATACAGCTGAGAAAACCACCAAGATCCAGTCGCCGTCGATCTGTGGCTGCTACAAATGGTATACCTGAAGGGTTGCATAATTGGTGCACTGAAAAGATATAAATATTCCAGCATTAGTTGCCAAAATCAAATTTCTGCAAATCAAATTCGGTACTGTTCATTTGAAATGTAGTACGGAAAACTGCTACCTTCTGAAGTGCGTCTTTGAACAATTCTCATTCCACTACTGCATTTCAGAGTACAATCCTCTTGAGGATAGCTATTTTATTCTCGATTGCACGGTGGAGCTAGTTGTGCAGTGGATTTTACAAACCTCTTTCATAGCATAACATTGGAAGGGCACCGGAAGTTTGCGCATCTGCAGCCGCTGCGTTTTCTTGATAAGTATGAATTTGACGCCTTTGGAATATATATTCCATCACCAGTGGCAGAATCTGCAGATTTTAACAAGAAATGATTCTGTATCAAAGTGATAAATAATTCCTATAAATATTGCATCGTGTTCCTGCGCAGTGGAAAGATCTTTTAGAAAAGTTGACGGGTTGACTTTCAGTTGCAGATTGCTGTATTTGGTTGTTAAGTTAGAACTAATGAGGGGAAATCTTTGCTCAGATGGTGGTACCATGTGTAAAAATGTGCCACATTATGGGTCATATTTTACCACAATTTATTAACCCCTGCCACATAATTTGGTCCTCCTGTGCTGTGTAATTCTAGCAGCCCTGAACAGTGGCTGTTGGCACATGTTTACTCGACTTTAGCGCTTAGGAGCTGCGAAAATGCTTAAGGTTGAATCACTGGCTAGAAGGTGCAAGGGACTTTCGGATTTCACTGCATATGACATATGTTAATTTCATGTGTACTGCTTTTTACCTGTGCGTATTAGTCCATTTTTTCAAAGTAAGGGACTGACTGGACGTTAAGATTATTAACTGTTACTATTAACTGCATTGTGGGAGTCTAGACTCATGCCACTTTGGGTATGAAGAGGTGTGGCGCCGCGGCCAGAGCGACTCACTCCGGACCATGGGGTTCGAGGTTCGATCCCTGGTTCGGGCGCCAGGTTAGCCCAGCACCATGTGGCTCTGGGCAATAGCTTGCTTAATCTTCCCAACGGCCCAAAGCGCCTAGAGAACCCTTAGGGGTGATTGTTCGCGCTTTAAAAATGTGGATTATATGTGATTTACTGAACAACGGCATTACATCAAAAGGTAAATGGTAAGAGACTACCTGGTAAATAAAGCTGAATTAAACACTATTGTGTCTCAGGACATACATTGTGTAAAACAAGTTGCTGCATTTAAGGCTCATTTTACTCTGAATGCCCATTAACCCATAGAAAAGTTCACTCTAATGTAGCACTAAGCGGAGTTGGGGAAAGATGGGAGGTATTTTCAAATGTCTGTCATGCAGAACTGTCATGGCTGCTTGCTACTACTCAATCTACAAATGATACAGGGCTTTTTGTGTTAAGCCAACACATGATTCATTACAGAGTGAAAACTAGAAATTAAATCATAACGAGAAGCAGATGCTAA
>NW_028242946.1:0-42428 GCF_964263255.1 Lissotriton vulgaris
AGTTAAATATATATATATATATATATATATATATATATATATATATGTATATATATATTTTCATTCACAGTTTCTCCGCTCCAAAAGAAAAGTCGAGGAGCACACGCCACAGGCAGGGAAACATTTCATTTATTTAAAAACCGGCTCCAATTATCCTAATGCATTTCGGCCTGTATCGGCCTTCTTCGGAGGAAAGGAGGGGAGCCTCTGACATCTCATGGCCTCCCAGGCGCACACTGACCTTTAATTTACTGCATCAATTATTGTCCTCAGGTGGGTGAATGATGTCGTGCATGCTGGTCTTTGTAGTGCGTCTTTAAGCCTGCAATATTGAACCTTCAGTGGTCGATGTCACATTTAATTTTTGGCAATTTAGAAATGCCTGTGTCCCCGTCGATGCCATGATAGAGCATTTAGGGGCCCATTCCAAAGTCTTGTCTCTGGTGGCGCCGCTGCCGGAGCTGGGTTTTTCACCTTCTTCCGTTGTTGGTCCAATTCAGGCAGAGTCCGGCGCGCTTTCTTAGGGGGTGCATCGCTCATCAGCCAGGACCCAGGCTGTGTTAATTTCATTCACAGTTTCTCCACTCCAAAAGAAAAGTCGAGGATATATATATATATTCACTGAAAAACCATAGGTTTCACACCAGTTATAGTTACCTGGAAATTTTACTGACATAAAACCATTGAAATCCCCACGTTATAGTTAATTGGACTCACTATAACTTGCGCGCCTGCAATGCACTGCTGATGATATCACATATTAGATCACTCATGACATGGTCAGTGACATCACTCATGACATCACTGATGACACCATCCAGTGAATGTGTGTCTTTCTGAAAAATACATTTGTTTTATATATGTATTTGTAAAGGTCGATGGAAGAATAAATGGTTAAATAAGTGTGTAAATGGATGGTTTTTAAAAAAAAAATGATTTGTTCACTGCCTTATTAAGTGTATCTTAGTGAATACATATATTAGCAAGTAACTTTTAAATATTGAAATATATGTATCAGTGTTTCACTTTGTGTATAAGTGGCTGCATGGGTTGGTGACTGACTCACTGTTTGTATGTGTTTTGAAGACAGCATATGTGCAGGACTGTATGGGTGGATGAGTGTGGATGAGTGTGTATATGTGTGTGTTAGTGAGTGAATGACTGTCTCACTAGTGTCTTTATCAGTAACTACATATGTTTTAATCTATTATATGGGATTATTGATGTATATAAGTGAGTATATGTCAGAGCGAGAGATTGTAA
The DNA here is from genome assembly GCF_964263255.1 of Lissotriton vulgaris. Lineage (NCBI taxonomy): Eukaryota > Metazoa > Chordata > Amphibia > Caudata > Salamandridae > Lissotriton > Lissotriton vulgaris. The sequence continues at coordinate 1,264 of NW_028242946.1, forward strand.
GAGGTCCTGTTTAAATAAGTATGTGTTTCTATAATTGATTGTTTAAGAGAGTAAGTATGTGTAAATTTCCATAGAAGTAAAGTGCTAGTGTGTGTATAGTTCTATATGCAAATAAATGGATGTTCAATAGTTTATTTGCATGTGTGAGTATGTGTGTGAGTAACTTTTCGATGACTGTCGGTGTGTAACAGGATGTATTTGTGTATCACTACATATGATGAGTGAGTATATGTATGAGTGACTATATAGAACTGTTGGTGAATTAGTGGATGCGTATATAGATGGTGGAATTACTGAATTGTTTTTTGTAACTGGTATGGGTATCTCCATTTTTTTGAAAATGTTAATTTCTATTTTTGAATATGTGTTTTAAGGGTTACATTACACTGAAAGGAGGTCTGTCACTCTGTCACAAGGATGGTGTCCTTGTGATGTCATGAGTGATGTCACTGACCATGTCATGAGTGATGTAATATGTGACATCATCAGCAGTGCATTGTAGGTGCGCAAGTTATAATGAGTCCAACTAACTATAACGTGGGAATTTCAATGGTTTTATGTCAGTAAAATTTCCAGGTAACTATAACTGGTGTGAAACCTATGGTTTTTACATTGAATTTCATAGGTTTTTTAAATGCTAATCCCTAACTATTACTGGTGTGAAACCTATGGTTTTTTCAGTGAATTTCATAGGTTTTTTAAATGCTAATTCCTTTCTATATCAAGTTTGTAACCTACGATTTTTTTTTCATTTGCTGATTTGTGTGAGTATTAATTAGTATTATTTTTTTTATAATAATCTTTTTTAAAAAAAAATGTTATCATTTTTTTTTGGGGCGCTCTGGGTTCGCGCACCGTTAAGCTCTCCGGTAAGCGCACCCTGAGCGCTACTTGTCTTCGTGTAAAAAAATATGAATGAAAAGTAAATAATAACGCAAGACATTTAGTACCATACATATAAAAGCAGTTTTTTTGAATAAGGAAATACTTTTGCATTTCTGTGAAACTATCAAAACGTCAATTCGGCGCGCCGCATAAGCGCCCCGGAAGCGTCTACGTTCGCGCCGCTTATGCGCCTCAGAATCGCCTACATTCGCGTCACGTATGCGCCCCGGAAGCACCTACGTTCGCACCGTGTATTAGCCTACGTTCGCGCCGCGTATGCGCCCCAGTAGCGCCTACGTTCGTACCGCATAAGCGCACCCGGAAGCGCTCCGGTGCGCTCAGCGTCAGCGCGTCAAGTCATGTGACCTTAAAATAACACTTTTCATTGGTTGCTAACAGTTTTTTTTACAAAGAATGAAATCCCCACCCATTTCCTTCACTTCTTCTTTCACTTTTGTGACTGAAAGACCTGCCTTTTTCTCTCTTCGATCTTGCTTGGCTAATCATGGCTGCCAGACCATCCAGCAGTGAAGATGAGCCTGAATTCATCGATGAAGAGCCTCCTCAGCCAAAGGTGAAAGAGCATTTCATCTGGAATTTTTTTTCCATACCAGATGGACAGAAAAAGGTGAATGCTCCAAAAGTGGAGTGCAGGATCTGCAAAAAAGTCCTGTCACGGGGTGACCACAAAAAGAAATATTCTATTGGGAACTTCACAATGATACGCCATGTGGAGGGGAGGCACCCCAGAATTTTTCCCGGGAAAGTGTCAGGGCTCTGACACAAGAGGTTCCCAGTGATGGGGCCTCTACATCCACCGGAGGAGCAACTACTTCTGTGAGGGGTCAATCGCAGGAGCTGGTTCCAAATATTCAACCTGCATTCAACAAAGGTGTCCTGAAATGCAGATACTGCGATCAACTCCTTACCTTTGGGGAGCAAAGTGTCCTGCTCATGGTTCGAGCATTGGAGAACCATCGCTGCCGTTCCCAGCCCTAATTTTTTTTGTTTTCTTTGCTCCTGTTGAGCAGTTTCCATTCCCTGTTTTTGTTTCTTTTTTTTTTTTAAATTTGTTTTTATTGCAGAATTAGAAACCACAGAATACAATGGCTCAACCAGTCCACTCGTAATGTCCCCCCGTTCAATCATTAAAACGTATACCATACACAGCCATTCAGCCCGCATCCCGGAGGCCGGGCGGCTTAGTACCCTAAATAGTAGGAAGGCATCACGGTGAGTGTCCCTTCGGGACAATGGTCGAAAGAACATTTTACGTATCTGCATTTTACCCCCCCACCCACAACAAATAACAACGTCAGCCATCCCACATATGCAGGTCAATGCTACTAGCCGATTCCCGACCCGCCCCGCGCACTGTGGGGCCTACCATACCTGGCCCGCGCCCCTCTACCACCTCCCGCTCATCGCCTACGCCCCACAGGCCCTACTCAGCTCAGAGTCGCCATCGCGGTCAACCAACCTCCTGGCTTCCGGCCCACCCCTAACTCCCACTAAACAGCCCCCCAATGTCCCCTCCCCGGCAACTGCTAATGGTGTGTGTCCTGTTCTTAAGTGTAGTATGGATCCCGCTACAGTGTCAATGACAACTCTGAGTTAGTACGCCTCGCAGTGTGCACAGGTCCCATCCACTCAGTCCTCATCTTCTACTAACGAGTCACGCAAGGCTTGCACCACCAATTCCCACGCACGCGCTGCATCCAAGGCTTTCTCATTACCAAGCCTGACAGCCTGCTTCATTCGGAGCACACTCTCACATTCAGACCACCGCAGCAATTCATTCTTCCACCTCCTCACTGACGGCCCGCCCCTGGACTTCCAATGCCATGAGATCTCTCTTTGTGCCAGTATCAAACCCAGGTCAATAAATTTGCTCGTCACCTTAGTGTGTTTGGTGTGCGGAAACCAGAGCAACAGACACGCCGCCATGTCGAAGTCCACCTCCCTGTCGGTCACCTCGTTTAGGAGGTCCCCCACCTCTGCCCAATAGGCCTCCAAATGCGGACAACCCCAAAACAAATGATCCATGTCCGCCTCCGGAGACGAACACCTCAGGCACCGTGCGTCCTGCACCTGGAAGTACCGCCGTATTTTTTCCGGAGTCAGATAGGCCCTATGTAGCACAAAGAAATGCGCTTGTTGGAAGCGCGCATTCCTCGTGCCTTTCCATATGCGACGTAAAATGTGGCTCCATACCATGTCTGGAATGGGCCTGCCCACACTCTCCTCCCATTTAGCTTTGAGCCCCTGGAGCGGTTCCAGTCCCTCGTGCAACATCCGGTTATGGAGGCAGGTCACAGCCTTAAAGGTGCCCGCTGCCATCACCACATACTGGCACGCCATAGTTGTGTCCGGTTCTATGAGCCCTCCCTTCCAGTGCTTCTGTATAGCCGCTACCACCGCCGCATGCAAGAGGAAACCCCTGTCAGACAGCCCGAACTGTTCCTGAAGTACTCCGAAGGGCACCAAAGTCCCATCGACATACAGGTCTCCCACCACCTGAAGTCCCGCCTCCTCCCATTCCAGCAAAGGGGACCAATCGCCCCCGTGTGGTAGGGCCGTCAGCATGCCATCGGAATTTCCGGCGCATAACGCCGAGTCGCCCTCGCCCTCCTAAGACTCCTCTGCCAGCACAGCCCGAGCGTCCGTGCCTCCATAGTGAGGCCCCGCAGCTCCAGCCTCTGCTGCATAGCGATATAAGACAGCACATGGCGTTGTATCCCCAACTCTCGATCACACTCCGGTCCCCTAAACACCCGGGCCACATGCTGCGTCAGAACCTGGAGTTGCGCCGCCAAGTAATATAGTTCAAAATCAGGAACAGCCATCCCCCCCTCAATCTTGGGGCGTAGCAACGTACTCAGAGCCACTCTACGGCGGCCATGTCCCCACAGGAAACCAATAATCATCGTCCTCAGGTCCCTAAAGATCCTCTGAGGAATCCAAATGGGTAGCGTCGGGAAGTAGTACAGGAGTCGGGGGAGCGCCACCATTTTCAGGAGAGCAATCCTACCTAGTACCGTCAGCGGGAGGGTCGACCAAAAGGACATGCTGCCCCTCAGCGCCCGAACGCACCGACCAATATTGCCTTCTAATAGGTCTGTGGTCACATGGTAGACATGGACTCCCAGATAAGTGAAGCAAGATGGCTCCCAGACTACCCCTAAGTCACGAGCAGGGCAGGGCGACTCCGCTCTCAGTGGGAACACACACGTCTTCGCCCAGTTGACCCTAAGGCCCGACAACTGGCCAAACTCCGACAACAGGTCCATCGCTCCTTCCAGGGCCAGCTCCGTATCGTTTAAATACAGCAACAGGTCGTCCGCATATAGCGAGATGTGATGTAGCCGCCCGCCGCTATTTATCCCCGTGTATCTGTCACCCGACCTAGCGTGGACCGCCAAGGGTTCCATCGCCAGAGCGAACAGGAGGGGGGAAAGGGAGCACCCCTGTCTCGTGCCCCTACCCACTGGGTATGCCGCAGACACCAAACCACCCAAACGTACCCGCGCCGTCGCTGAGGAGTACAAAACCTTTGTCCACCGGCGGAACCCATCACCTACGCCAAACCTCTCCAGCACTCCATCCAGAAAGACCCATTCCAAACTATCGAATGCCTTCTCTATGTCCACTGATAAGACCGCTTGGGTCCCATCCTCGTCCAGAACGGCGTCCATTATCCCAACCAGGCGACGGATATTCAAGGCCATGCTCCTCGTGGGGATAAACCCCGCCTGATCCCTGTGTACCAGGCTCGTCATGTGTGGAGCCAGCCTGGCGGCCAGAATCCGGCTCAGGATTTTGTAGTCCACCGTCAACATGGACAACGGGCGATAGGACCTCACATCTGTTGCATCCCTGCCGGGCTTTAGGAGTGGCACTATCAAAGCCTCCCTCATGGATCCAGGCAAACCCCCTGACTCATAAGCCTCCGTGTACACCACCAGCAGTCTGGGCGCCAAGCTGTCTACAAACTGCTGGTAGAATTCTATTGGTAACCTGTCCACCCCGGGTGTTTTATTCCGAGCCATATTTTTAATGGCCGCCCGTATTTCAGTAAGCGTGATCGGACCGCCCAACTCTTTTGCGTCCTCCTCGTCAAGGACCGGAAGCTGCCTCGCCTCTAGGTACTCCGCAATTTCCTGGGCCTCCACTCCCAACTGACTCTGGTACAGTTCCTCATAATACACACGAAAGCACTCCAACACCGCTGCCTGAGAATATACTGTCTCCCCCAGTGCGTTGTTAATGCTAAGGACCGGGCAGCCCCTAAGTTCAGGGTTAGCGAGTCTGGCCAAGAGCGTGCCCACCTTATCCCGTTCAGCATGCGCTCTGATGGCGTATTGCCTGTAGTCGTAACACCTCAATCGTTCCGTTTCGGTGGCGACCACCTCCTTCGCTTCCAACAACCGGGCCTGCAAGTCCGGCCTGGCCGGCCTGCGCCGCTCCAAATCTCTCAGATTCGCAAGTGCATTCAACACAGTCGTACGAGCATTCGAAAACCGACCCAGGCATACCCCTCTCACCACCACTTTCATTGCATCCCATTCAGTGGACCTACACGTGGCCGTACCCTCGTTCTCGCCGAAGTAATTATCGATGCCCTGTTGGACAGCTTCACTAAACACTGAGTCCTCCAACGTGTCTGGCCGGAGCCGCCATGTTGGAATCGCCGAGCGCTCCCACTGGATATGTACTAATAGGGGATTATGATCCGAGATGGTCTAGCCAAGTATTCTGTGTGTGAGATCAATGGAGCCAGGGACCCGCCACAGAGCACTGAATCTATCCTCACATGTAGTGCATGGAGAGCTGAGTAAAAGGAATAGTCCCTGGTGTCCCTGTGCTGTTCCCGCCACACATCCAGCAACCCCCACCTGTCCTGCCAGTCCTTCCTGTGCATGGCCAACTTACGTACCGGGGAATCAACAAGGGGGGGGTGAGACCTATCCAAAACCACATCCGTAATCGAGTTAAAATCCCCCCCTAGTACCACCGGGCCCACTAGGAAAGAGGCCAAGGACCCGGAAAGGCCATCGAAGAATCGGGCCTGATCAGTATTTGGCGCATACACACAACAGAGAACCACATCCCTACCATACAACCGCCCCTCCACCGCCACAACCCTGCCATCAGGGTCCACCACTTGGTTCAGCACCTGGAACGGTATCCCTGCTCTCACCCAAATCAATACCCCCCTGGCATATGCTGAGTAAGTGGTGCCGAACACCTGGCCCGCCATCTTTTTTGCAACGCAGCACATTCCTTTTTTGTCAGATGGGTCTCTTGTAGCATAGCAATCTGGACCCCCCTTCGCACCAGATATGCGTGCACCTTGTGGTGCTTGACCATGGTTCGTAGCCCCCGGACATTCCACGTTAGGCACTTTAAGCTAGGTAACGTCCCCATACCAGCAGCGAACAGTCCAGGTCAAACAACGCCAGTTCACATCCCCCCCCAAAGCAGTTGCCCCCCCCGAAACAAACTCTGAAAAGAAAAACACCCCAAACCCCACTCCCGAGGACAGAGCCTACAAAACCCGTGTCAGCCCCGATCCAAACCTCAAACCAACCACACATTCTCCTAACCTGTGGTCTCCACCACAGAAGGCCTTAAGGGCCCTAGGGGGGTGAGTTATCGCCGACCCCAGCTAGCGGAGCCCACGCCCCGCGCTCCCATCCCGTCCTGCCCACGTGGCACCCTACCCGGCAACCCCCCATCGCCAACAGGATACCCCCCTACCATCAGATCTTGTCCAAGTCCCAACACAGCCTCAGCCGTGAAATATCCCATCAGAAGTTTGGGGGGTCACCACCGGCCCCTTCGAGCTTTCCGCTTCCGAAAGGTCCTCTCCTGTCCTGCTGCCTTCGCCGCCAGAGTCCGTCTCCACTTTCTTTCCTGCTGCGACCCCGTGATGGCCGCCGTTGCTGCGAGCGCATCTCTCTTTTCCGCAGCCATTTGGGCCTCCCGTTTCTCCCGCTGGCGCCTATTGTGGGACCGGATGCGTTGCGATTGTCTGATCTGAGGTTTAGGCCGATCTCGCCTACTTTTGTGCGACCTATCCGTCCCCGCTCTGTACGACTCCAGCCACTGCCATGCCTCGTCCGGAGTCTGGAAGAAGTGCGTAGTCTCATCCAGGATGACCCGCAGCTTGGCCGGGAATAGCAAGGAGTATTGAATGCCCTCTTCTCGCAGCTCCTTCTTCACCGCCAGGAACGATGCTCTGTTTTTTTGGACCGCCTGGGTGTAGTCCGGGAAGATTGTAACCCTGCTGTTCTCCACCTCAAACGGGCCCGACGTCTGAGCCCTCTGGATGAGGAGGTCCCGGTCCTTATAATGGAGGAGCCGCACCACCATCGGTCGGGGGGGCGGCCAAGCCCTGGCGGGTGAGCAGGCACCCTGTGGGCTCGTTCCAGGGTAAAGAAAGGAGTAAGCCCCTCTGGCGCCACCACAGTTCGAAACCAGTCCTCCATGTAGGCCACCGCATCCTCCCCCTCAATTCGTTCCGGCAGGCCTACGACCCGCACGGTATTCCTCCTATTGCGGCCTTCGGCATCCTCTGCACGTCGTTCCAGCGAGTCCAACCGGGCCAGGATGTCCGTGATCTTATGCTCCGCGGTCACGACCGACGGTTTCAGGTCCAATAGCAGCTGATCATGGTCCTTGACCTTATCCGCCAGCTTTGCATGGTCCGCTCGCAATAGCCCCAGCCCCGTGGCTACTTGCGCAATGTCCTGCTACAACGCCTCCTTGGTCGAGGTAATTGCGTCCAGCATGGCATCCAGGCGTCGATTCAGTCGCTGCTCCTGGTCCAACTCCGGCGGGGGGGTCTCGCCCACCTGGGACAGCGCCGCCAAGTCCCCCTGTCCGCGCTCCACGGCCACCGGCCCTCCCGTAGCCGCCATCTTAGGGTACTGCGTCACAGGCCAGGAAACCCGTCCAGTCCCGGCACTCGCGGGTCGGCGCAAACTTCCCAATATTGAACAGGATCAAGTGCCACCGCCGATGCCCGCAGTTCCAAGGGCCAAGTAGGTGAGCACTGTCCGACCTGCCCCCTCGTGAGCCTGGAGGAGGAAGGGAAAAGGGAGGGATAGCGGCCAGCAAGTGTCCTCAAAGTCCGAGCGGAGCCGGGTTCCCTGTCCCCCGATCTTCAGGACTGTTGCCACAGTCCCTACCGCTTCGATCTCTCGGCTGCAGAGCCTTCCACCAGTCGGCACCAGGTCAGCTCAATGTTGACGTCCGGAGCTGCCCGTCCGCTCCGCCGCCATTTTCTTCTCACTCTCGGCGACACCTCATCCGTCGCTCATCAGGGTCTCCTCGGGGCCAGCAGTCCCCCAGCAACTTTCTATCAACGCCCAGTGGTCCCCCTACACTTCGTAGGGCAGGAGTGTCGACCACGGGTCGCCCAGGGTGCAGAAATCAGGAGAATTAGCGGGATTCCGCGCGGAGCTGCGAGCTCACGCCGCCATCCCGATCGGCGTCCAAGCCACGCCCCCTTCCCTGTTTTTGTTTCTGTTCTGAAAAAAAGAAAAAAGAAGAAAAAAAAAAGTTCTTTTCAGAACTACCTCCAATTCTCATCAAAGAGCTATATTCTTAAAAAAATGAAAAAGAGTAAGTGAAGTGGAGTGCATTGATAATGGAAAGGAAAATGAGTAAGAAAGAACAGAAAGGTATGAGAGGAGAAAGGAAGTGAAGTAGGGGGACTGAAAGAAGGTGAGTGTTGGGAAGGAAAGTAAGGAGAAGGAGAGTGAATATGGGGAATGTGGATATTCAAAGAAAATGTTGAAAAGGAACGGGGGTGTGGAAGGGTAAGAAAAGATGCATTGCTTGAGTTGCATCATTTTTGAGACACACTCCAGCAATGCATCACTTTTGCGGTTACAGATACGTCTGAAATACTGACGTATCTGTAAGAACTTCTGACATAATACTTCATAAATTTAATATGACGCATGACTAGAAGACTGAAGGCCTCATTTATGAGGCCATGCGTCACTTTAACGCCACCGGAGCGTCACTGTTTGTGATACACCAGTGCTGTAAAAAATGCACCTTATTCAGTCATATTTACAAAGTGACGCATCTAGGTAGATGCGTCACTTTGTAAGCCCCTGTGCCACATTATACCTACGTCAGGTGTAATGTATGCAAAAGGGAGGTATTGACGCAAGAAAGGGTCATAGAGGTGACACCGTGAATAAACTGGGTTTTCCCCATGCTATGCTCCCCGGTCCGCTCCCCGGAGCGCGTACCGGGCGCTCCCCACGCGCAAATCAAAAAAATGTGTTTTTGCCCCGCGGGACCCTATCATAGCCCCCACATCAACCCTAGGGTGTCAGGGGGGTCTACCCGGCCCCCTTATGGTAATTTCCCCCTTTTTGTTTGCCACCTCTTGTGTCTCGATCCTACCGAGACACAAGATGGCGGCCGCTCCGGACTGTTTCGAATGTTTACAGACACCCGTGAGCCAATCAGCTTTCTGTGTGCAAGTCGCGTAGCACGCCCGGTGCGCTCCCCGGTGCGCGTACCGGGGCACGCCTATAAATATATATATTTTTTTTAACCTAAATTACTCAAAATCCACTGCAGCACATATCTTGAGACATAGCAAAGGCACATCGGGCTACCAGTCCCTACAATTTTGCAAATTCAGCTGTTCGGTCTAAAAGTGAGTTCGACCGCCAGATGGAAATTAACATGGGGAAAACACGTTTTGGGACCCCCCTTTTATCTTGGCCCCCAATTGATGAATCCCCCCGAAACTTTCACGGAAGAACCGGAGCTCCGTGAGGCAAATTTGAGGAAATTTACAGGCAGATTCGTCAACCGGCGCCAAAGTTATTACAAATAGAATTTTGAGATTTTGCATTGAAAAAAATCCTAACTATAACTACCTACTGGCAACCGCCAGTAGGTAATATATATTATATATATATATATATTCCAAGGATAATCCGGTACGGCACAGGATTTCTCCAGGCTGCAATTACGGACACGAACCCAAAATCGGTGCAAAAAAGTGATTTATTTAGCTGCGGTGTTCCCAGTCACCACGACGCGTTTCGCGCTTCCCAGAGCTCTTCATCACATGACACAGTTAATCACATGGTATCTAAGCCTACAAATGGCATAGAAATAGAAGAGTTATAACATCAAAAACTACACAAGCTATTTCATCATATTATCTAGTTTGGTATACTTTGTGTTTTGGGTTCAACAATTTTTTAAAAGGCAGAACACAGTTATAATTCGATGTGTGACTGTAAAAACCTTTGTGATAAGTAAATAGTGATAGTGATATGAACAAAACGAACATAATATGTGCTTCTAATAAAATCAAAGTTTTCAATTACTGTGGTTATTGTTTAAAGTGGAAAGCAGCTACTGATGTTCATCATATTGCGGAACATGCAGTTCATACAATTAAATAATTTGCACATGCTTTGAATCGAAACGATATGGAGCCCCATATGCTGCTAATGTCCATGCACTGTGCAAAGTATCGGAATAGGAGAGAGTAAAGTGCTATAGCAAGGTTAGATTTCATATCTCAGCAAGGGATTTTGTTGCCAATAGTTAATTAGGTTTTCAAAATTGGGGAATAATATCGGTGAAATACCTTATTCGCCCTTTATGTTGACCATGTAACTTAGCCACCAATAATTTTTATATAGGAGAATGTGCAAAAAACGCATGCTTTTAAAGGTAAGACATTATGTTTCATACATATAAGTTCAACAATCAATACCTGTTAATCGATAAATATACATATACACAAGCATAGGATTCATAAATACACCTATAAAAAACCTTAAAATGGTTGTTAAATGGCTAAAAAGATGAATTCATATGACATATCTAAAAACCATTGTGTATAAATTGATTACTAAAAAATATAAAACTTAGAATAGTTAATACAAATTTTATATAAATAACAATCTAAGAGTAATAAAAAAATGCTTAATAATTTACAAATCCCATAAAATCCTGTGCAAGATAGCAAAAAGGCCAAAGGATATTCTATATTAGAGAAAGGTGTAAAGATCCTGATATTATGGCCTGAGGGATGCTTTGTATTGAGTTCGATTATATACTGTGTTTCGAGGTGGCGTAGTTTGTCCTCCCTGTTGCTACCTCGTCTACTGGCCTGCACACAGTCAATAACAAAGTATTTAAGGTCCCTGCTCCTGGAATTGTGCTTGGCTTAAAAATGTCTAGCTACAGGGTATGTATTATCCTGATTTCTTATTGCCCGTAAATGCTGTAAAATTCTTTTATGTACGGGAAGCTTCGTGCTTCCCACATAGAGCAAATTGCAGGGATAAAATAACACATAGACGGCATATTCCGTCTTACATGTTAATAGTTTATTAATCTTGTGTTCCCTGTGATCGAAAGGCGAATACTAACTGTTTTTATTGGTAGCTTGTTGACAGGCTTTACATACCTTGCAGTTAAAAAATCCTGCATGTGTTTGGTACCAAACTGACTCTTCCAGAACCTCAGGACTGGTTTTAACCAGTTCGTCTTTCATGGACTGCCCTCTGCTATATGTAATTGAAGGCCTCTTAGGGAGATCTTTCCCTATCACTGGGTCACTAAGAAGTAATGGCCAATTTTTGCTGATGATAGTTTCTATCTCCTTATGTTGGGCACTATATTGTACAATACATCTAAATTCAGGTGGTTTTATGGCATTATCCCCAATGGCTGGCAATGCCTCTGTGTTTCCAGCCAATAGTAAGGACCTGTCTTTTTGATTTGATTTAGAGATTGCTGCATCTATGATCTTAGAAGAATAGCCCCTCTCCAAAAATCTCAATTTGCTGTCCCTCTGTGCATCCTTCAAATCAGTCTGCCTACTGTGTATTCTTTTCAGGCGTAACATCTCGCCATACGGGATGCTATTGACTAGATGTTTGATGTGTGAACTCCTGGCATGCAGGGTAGAATTTCCTGCTGTGGTCTTGTGGTGTAATCTGGTTTCTATTCTACCCTGTTCGATAAAGACCTCAGTGTCCAGAAATGTGATAGATGTCCTACTTAAAGTAGCTGTGAATTGGAGAATTAAGGTATTTCTGTTGAGGTCTGACAAAAAAGTTTCTGCAGATGTCATGTTCCCCCTCCAAATCACAAGAAGGTCATCAATAAAACGTAACCAGGTTACCACCTTAGATTGCATAGTTTCTGAGTGTTGAACCCAGAGGACCAGCTCCTCCCACCAGCCCATGCGTAGACACGCGTAGCTGGGGGAGAAGCTGGCCCCCATGGCAACACCCTGCAACTGCCTGTACATCAAGTTGTTGAACATAAATATATATTATTGTCCAGGCATGATTTCACCATCTCCAACAACATTTCTCTGTGGTCTGGCATATCTGGTAAGGACCTTTTAAGATAAAAGTTAAGGGCATTAAGACCATCCGAGTGTATAATGCTGGTATACAGCGAACAAACATCCAGTGCAATCAATATATAGTCAGTTTGCCACTCAATATTCCGGATTTTGTTAAGAAAGTCACTGATATCGCTGACATAAGATGGAAGACCTTTGACCTCTCCCTGCAGGAAGAAATCAACATATTGTGACATGTGTTCCAGACAGCTGTTCCTGGCCGAAATGATAGGACGTCCAGGGGGATTTGTTGGGTTCTTGTGCAGCTTTGGTAGAAAGTACATTGTCGGTACAACTGGATAGTCATTTCTGAGGAATTTGTGCTCTTGACTGGTAATGAGGCCCCTCGATTTCCACTTGAACAACTTTTTGTAACAGTTTGTATACATAGTCTTGAGTTCTGTTCCTGAAAATCTAATATAGCAAGTTCTATTGTTAAGTTGTAGAAGGGCTTCCTTCATATACATGTCTCTATGAATCAACACAATATTACCTCCTTTGTCCGAAACTCGAACAATTACATTACGATTTTTCTGCAATTTGGTAATTAGAGCTCTATAGTCAGCTGTTTCCTTGTTGTACTTGTGTCTGCCCTTATGAATTTTCATATTTAGATCCTTTAATTGGTTGGTAACTTGTTCATGAAAGAGATCTATTGAATCTTTTAACATGACTGGAGTGTAAGTGGACTTGGCTCTGAAATTCGTTAAGGGTTTTCTCTGTTGTATGGCCGATGCGCTACCCGATTCGCCAATTTGTTCAGGTTGAGTTAGAATCATACCACTCTCATTTGGTGCACTTGATTGCCACAATTCTGCAAGTTCCTCCATTAGGGCTTCTGTAGCTTGAGAGTTTTGACTGTCATTGGTATTTCTGTTATCTGGCGGCGCTGCTTGCTCTTTTTCAAATTTATTTGTCATAAAGTATTTTTTAAGTCTAAGTTTTCTTGTGCTTATATATATATATATATATCACTGAAAAAACCATAGGTTATAGACCATATATAGTTAGGAATTAGCATTTACAATCCTTAATTTACTCGCACAAAACCATAGAAATTCGCGTATATAGTTAATTGCAATAACTATATATCGCGCACCCGCAATCCACTGCTGATGATGTCACATATTACATCATTCATGACATGGTCTGTGACATCACTGATGACATCACTGATGACATCATCCAGTGACTGTATGTTTCTGTAAAGTTAAAATATATTTTACATATTGAAGAATGAGTGGATGTATGTGTCTGGATGAAGGATTTAGTAGGTGCATGACTGACTGTATGAGAGAGTGATTAAATGTGTCTCACTGAGTGCATGGGTTAGTGATTAAACTGTCTTAATTTGTGCATCATTATATCTGTTGTTCTGTAAAGTGCTGCATGTGTTGATCAGTACCTATATGAGTAACTATATGGGTTATTGATTGGTTGCCCAAGAATTTGTATGGGAGAGTGAGTGTGTGAGTGTGGGTGGCTGGGAGGTGTGTGACTCAGTGCATAGATGTGTGAACAGTTGATTCACTAGATGTATGGGTTCAAAACTGTATGTGGAAACAGCTGTATGGGTGGTTGACTGTGTGCATGAGTGTATTGGTGAGTGAATGGATATCTCAGTGCTACATGTCAAAGTAAGTACATATGTAAAACACAGTACATGTGAGAGTTGACATATATAAATTGCTGTGTATAAGAGCTAGTCAATGTGTGAGTGGCTGCATGGATCATTGAAAACTTGTATCAGTGATTGTATAAGAGAGTAAATATGTGTTAGAATATGTTTGAATAAGTAAGGTGTGTATAACTGTATAGTTGAGGAAATGGAGGTGTGATTGATTCTTTGCATACACTGACTAGGTGTATGAGTAACTCCATGGATGAGTGACAATCTGTGAGTGTCTGTTTACTATGAGGGTATCTAAGGCTATATTAGAGTCTGAAGAGGTTAATCGTATTATCACATGATTGATGTCATCAGTGATGTTGTCTGTGATGTCATTTGAGTTGTCACCAGTGATGTCATCAGTGATGTCATCAGTGATGTCATCAGTGATGTCACTGACCATGTCATGAATGATGTAATATGTGACATCATCAGCAGTGGATTGCGGGTGCGCGATATAGTTATTGCAACTAACTATATATGCGAATTTCTATGGTTTTGTGCGAGTAAATTAAGGTTTTGTAAATGCTAATTCCTAACTATATATGGTCTATAACCTATGGTTTTTTCAGTGAATTTCAATGGTTTTTTAATAGCAAATATGAAAAGCTATAAAATGTCAAGTACGTGGTAGGTAAAAACATTTTCGTATTTATGCACGCTGATGTGCTTTGAACGCTGCCCCCCCCTCCTCTTTTCATTTAGGAGTATTCTCTCTTTGCAGATAGTGAAGGGTAGGTAACGTAAGCCTTTGCCCCTGTTGTAACCCCTCGTGCCTGCTTCCCTCATTGGATTGATTGTTATCCAAGCATTTACTGTTTTAGAATTGGGTGCTCTCATGCTGACGCCAGCTTCAATCTGAAACATCCAGAAACACTGTAGACTACCAATTCGATCAGTTCCGGTGGAGCCCCAATGTGACCCGGTAGAGAAGAACTTGCCCTCCCCTCTTTGACTGAAGGTTCTTGTTGCCTGTCCCTTCTCTTGTCATTTAACAGAACTTTTTGGACTGCTGAAAGGGGTTGTATTCTGACCGCTGGTTGCTGGAGACATTTTGACTATATTCTGGACCTGCGTTGACAAATTGACAAAGAAGTGTGCAGACACCAATGCTATTAAGAAACACAAGGAATTAGCTCAATCTTTGTGTAATTTGGGCATAAAACTTATATTATTGGAAGTAGATGGTTATAGTTCTGGTTAATTTCCATTCAGAGTGTCCTACACAGCACCACTCTAGGTAAACACTACTTAATGTAAAACCTGGGACATAGCACTCATTGGAATGTTTGTGATCTTTCCTGTTAAGTTGCATCATAAGTTATTTTAACCATTCCATATAAACTCATGCATAAAAATGAATAAACAGACACAAGTAACATGTGTATCCAAAAACAAAAAAAAGGTTTCGGCCTTATTTATTGCCTCTAGTTTTCAAAGACAAATTTCTGTGGAAAACATGCACATTAAGGGTTGCCTTTCCTTAAACCTTTGTTTTTAAAAAAAAATTGGAAGAAACAAAAAGTCTTCCCTTCCATAAATAACCCAAGACTTTTATTTTGTTATGGCAAGGGAACGAAATAGAGAATAAACTATAGTTGGTCACCATGGGGTTTGAAGAAGGGATGGTTCTTCACCAGATTAGATATTTACCCAGATCCTCATTCTCCAATGTGATGAACTAGGCTAAAATTCTTCTGGTGCCTGCACCCTGTCACAGAATATCACCCCAAAACATGGAAGCGCCCAAACACCAGATTGAGTTGAACCCCACCGTAAGCCTTATTTCTTCAGGGCCTCAGAATTTCTTTTGCTTTGCTCATGGAAATTGTGGGATATAGGAGAGATAAGGTGTCACCATTAAGAAAGGGTAGTATTCAAATTTGCATATCAATTATGTTTAACCTTTTCAACATATGATATGCTAGCTTGAACTTATGCTTTACATTTGAAGCCAAATTCAACAGCTTAAGTAAGTAGGTTTTCGTAGTTGTAACTTTAAAGGGTGATCTAGCAAGCTGTAAAGATTTTCTAAAACAGTGGAGCGTATTTAGTTTTTTAATGTACATGTTTATGAAACGATTACACAAATGAAACATTTGTGAGTTTTAAATTTCCGGAGAAGTATAATTCACCAATAGTTTTCTCTGTAAATGTTTTTCCATTTACAATCCCAGTTCCATCACCCGCCCAGGATATCACTACTGTTCCCCAGGTCATAAAACCTTAGGATGTTCAATACCTGAAACAGATAATTACACAAGGAAATCCCTAACGCATCTGCATTCTCGGAAGAGGTTGACAAAGATGACATCTTAAGGAACAAAGAAAGACAAATTAAGGATGAGGAAGTTGTCACTTTAGTTTTTTCATCAGCTAGCGACAGCAACAAACACATTGTAATGGAGATTAGAGAGGCTACGGATGGGTGAATAAATTATCAAAAGAAATAGCGACTCCCCCCTTTAGCAGATTAGCTAAATCTTTGCGTAATTTGGGCATAAAAGTTATATTATTGGAAGTAGATGGTTATAGTTCTGGTTAATTTCCATTCAGAGTGTCCTACACAGCACCATTCTAGGTAAACACTACTTTATGTAAAACATGGGACATATAACTCATTGGAATGTTTGTGATCTTTCCTGTTAAGTTGCATCATAAGTTATTTTAACCATTCCATATAAAGTCATACATAAAAATTAATACACAGACACAAATAACATGTGTATCCAAAAACAAAATACAGATTTCGGCCTTATTTATTGCATCTAGTTTTCAAAGGCAAATTTCTGTGGAAAACATGCACATTAAGGGTTGCCTTTCCTTAAACCTTTGTTTTTAAAAAAAAATTGGAAGAAACAAAAAGTCTTCCCTTCCATAAATAACCCAAGACTTTTATTTTGTTATGGCAAGGGAACGAAATAGAGAATAAACTATAGTTGCTCACCATGGGGTTTAAAGAAGGGATGGTTCTTCACCAGATTAGATATTTACCCAGACCCTCATTCTCCAATGTGATGAGCTAGGCTAAAATTCTTCTGGTGCCTGCACCCTGTCACAGAATATCACCCCAAAACATGGAAGCGCCCAAACACCAGATTGAGTTGAACCCCACAATAAGCCTTATTTCTTCAGGGCCTCAGAATTTCTTTTGCTTTGCTCATGGAAATTGTGGGATGCAGGAGAGATAAAGTGTCACCATTAAGAAAGGGTAGTATTTAAATTTGCATATCAATTATGTTTAACCTTTTAGACATATGATATGCTAGCTTGAACTTATGCTTTACATTTGAAGCCAAATTCAACAGCTTAAGTAAGTAGGTTTTCGTAGTTGTAACTTTAAATTGTGATCTAGCAAGCTGTAAAGATTTTCTAAAACAGTAGAGCGTATTTAGTTTTTTAATGTACATGTTTATGAAACGATTACACAAATAAAACATTTGTGTGTTTTATATTTCCGGAGAAGTATAATTCACCAATAGTTTTCTCTGTAGATGTTTTTCCATTAACAATCCCAGTTCCATCACCCACCCAGGATATCACTACTGTTCCCCATGTCATAAAACCTTAGGATGTTCAATAACTGAAACAGATAATTAAGAAACACAAGGAGATCCCTAACGCATCTGCATTCTCGGAAGAGGTTGACAAAGATGACATCTTAAGGAACAAAGAAAGACAAATTAAGGATGAGGAAGTTGTCACTTTAGTTTTTTCATCAGCTAGCGACAGCAACAAACACATTGTAATGGAGATTAGAGAGGCTACGGATGGGTGAATAAATTATCAAAAGAAATAGCGACTCCCCCCTTTAGCAGATTAGCTAAATCTTTGCGTAATTTGGGCATAAAAGTTATATTATTGGAAGTAGATGGTTATAGTTCTGGTTAATTTCCATTCAGAGTGTCCTACACAGCACCACTCTAGGTAAACATTACTTTATGTAAAACCTGGGACAATGCACTCATTGGAATGTTTGTGATCTTTCCTGTTAAGTTGCATCATAAGTTATTTTAACCATTTCATATAAAGTAATGCATAAAAATGAATACACAGACACAAATAACATGTGTATCCAAAAACAAAATACAGATTTCGGCCTTATTTATTGCATCTAGTTTTCAAAGGCAAATTTCTGTGGAAACATGCACATTAAGGGTTGCCTTTTCTTAAACCTTTGTTTTTTAAAAATTGGAAGAAACAAAAAGTCTTCCCTTCCATAAATAACCCAAGACTTTTATTTTGTTATGGCAAGGGAACGAAATAGAGAATAAACTATAGTTGGTCACCATGGGGTTTAAAGAAGGGATGGTTCTTCACCAGATTAGATATTTACTCAGACCCTCATTCTCCAATGTGATGAACTAGGCTAAAATTCTTCTGGTGCCTGCACCCTGTCACAGAATATCACCCCAAAACATGGAAGCGCCCAAACACCAGATTGAGTTGAACCCCACAGTAAGCCTTATTTCTTCAGGGCCTCAGAATTTCTTTTGCTTTGCTCATGGAAATTATGGGATATAGGAGAGATAAAGTGTCACCATTAAGAAAAGGTAGTATTTAAATTTGCATATCAATTATGTTTAACCTTTTAAACATATGATATGCTAGCTTGAACTTATGCTTTACATTTGAAGCTGAATTCAACAGCTTAAGTAAGTAGGTTTTCGTAGTTGTAACTTTAAAGGGTGATCTAGCAAGCTGTAAAGATTTTCTAAAACAGTGGAGCGTATTTAGTTTTTTAATGTACATGTTTATGAAACGATTACACAAATGAAACATTTGTGAGTTTTAAATTTCCGGAGAAGTATAATTCACCAATAGTTTTCTCTGTAGATGTTTTTCCATTAACAATCCCAGTTCCATCACCCGCCCAGGATATTAAGGTGTTTACTGTTTTTGTTGCGATGTATATATTTATAAGTTATTAAAGTATTATAATCCTACTACTTTGTTGGAGTGCTATATATTTTTAATGTGACACATAATTGTGAAGACTTTGATGTACAAAAAGGCATCCCTGGAATCTTCCGCTTCAGGCTCGGTCCCACACACCCTCACAGTGAGAATCCGCTCCCCAATCACAATACACAATGGTTATCAGATAGTAGGAACGCATGTGGTGTGACGGATCTCATCGGGTGGGGGCCTTGATCTACTGTAACTCCTTTGAAGAGGGGTGATTCTTTACAGTTGAGGCCATAAACTATATCCGCAGGGCTACGTGATAGCCTGGGACCGGTCTGGACAATCAGACACAAAGGAAGAGGAATGTCAGAGGGTGTGGTAGTGAATAGGGTGAAAGAGTGGTGTCGGGCGGGCACAGGGTGTGATTCTCAGGGAAGAGCAGCGCAGATGGGGGGAGGTTTATGGCCCATGCATAAGACAGAGAGCGGGGGTGACCAGTGCGTGGGGGAGATGCTTGCGAGGGTGGGGGGCCATGCTGAGGACTGGCAGCGTGCAGAGAGTGGGTCTGGTCAAGGCATCTAAAATGGCTGCCGTGCACGACAAAAGTGTGACATTGGAAAAAAAGCAAGATGGCGCAGACAATGTTTATCAATACGAATTAATTTATAATAACGAATTAATTTATAATAATTATTTTTAACAATATATTTACTCGCAGTGATTAAATGGCAGTCAACACTTCCTGATTTCCTTCGAATCGAACGTTAACAGACATCACGATCGGCGGCGTGCAGAGAGTGGGTCTGGACAAGGCATCTAAAATGGCTGCCGAGCACGACAAAAGTGTGGCATTGGAAAAAAAGCAAGATGGCGCAGACAATGTTTATCAATACGGATTAATTTATAACAATTATTTTTAACAATATATTTACTCGCAGTGTCAAAAAGGCGGTCAACACTTCCTGATTTCCTTCGAATCGAACGTTAACAGACGTCACGCAGCAAAAAAAAAAAAAATAAACGCTCACACGCAGCCGCTGGAAGACAAGTATCAACATATATGAGCCTCCTCAGCCACCCTCAAAAACATAGGGGGTCAGGATACGTCTCCCGTACCCCCTTATACCCATTTCACACATAGTTTTTCCTCCATCTTGTAATTTAATTAAAACGAAACACAAAATGGCGAATTCCCGTTTCGCTACCGGTTCGCGAACCGGAAAGCGCTTCTACCGCAAAAAAAATCAATATTTTTTTATTTGCCCCCCGGACCCTTTAATAACCCCAACATCATTCCTAGGGGGTCAAGAAGGGTCTACCTTGCCCCCTTTCATTAAATTCCCCCTTCTTTTTTCTCCTCCTCTTGTCTCTCGATCCTACCGAGAGACAAGATGGCGGCCGCTCCCGACTGTTTAGAATGTTGACAGACACCAGAGAGACAATCAGCTTCGCTACGCAAAGTTCCGTAACGCGAAAAGTACGCGAACCGGATCGCTACCCGGGACGCTGTCACAGATATATACATTTTTTTAAACGGTAATTTCTCAAAATCCACTGGAGCACATATATTGAGACCCAGCAAAGGCACATCGGGCTAACAGTCCCTACAATTTTGCCAAGTTTCGTGCAAATCCATTCAGCCGTTCGAGCTAAAAGTGAGGCCAAACGCCCTATGGAAAACTCAATGTTAAAAACGCGTTTTGGGACGCCCCTTTTTCTCGGCCCCCCTTTGATGAATTTTCAGGGGCTGCTCAGAAACAGAATGTGCCATTTTCCTGAAAATTTCAGCCGATTCCATCCACAAACGCCAAAGGAATTAGACATAGAATTTTCAAAAGTTACATAGAGAAAAAATCCTAACTATATATACCTTCTGGCGACCGCCAGTAGGTAATATATCCAGAGAACTGCTAAGAAAGACCGCTTCCCACGTGGAACTCCCATGAGCAGGAAACAAGCAGACACGAACCCAAGCTATGTGCAAAATTTGTGCGTTTATTTGTTGACGGCCATAACGCATGATGTATATATATATATATATATATATATATATATATATATATATATATATATATATATATATATATATCCAGAAAGTCCCAATTAGCAGCTGCTTCGTGCAGAACAATGAAAGGAGCGAAACCACCACGTAAGTGCAGTTTTTCAGTTCTTTATTTGTGCCAAAGTTGTAGCCTGCAATCCACCATGACGCGTTTCGCCTCCAACAACGAGGCTTGATCACATAGCGTGTCATGGACACAAATAAGGGTATATAAAGTGAAAATGCTCAAGTGGATTCAGTGGTGTCAGTAATAGACATAAACAGTGAGGAAATACTACGTAGTTCCAAAAACAATTCAGGGCATAGTGCCCATGAGGTTCAACTGATAAATACAAATCAAAAGATTCCTGGGTTATTATGAATTATAAAATGCATATGATTAAATTCATATATTTACATTCTAGTTAAAAATTCAAACCCGATTGGCAAATTCATGTATGTACATTACATTTCATATACATTATCTACACTATATACCAAAATAATTGCAATAACACAAGATAAAAGAAACTAATGATAGTATCCTTGATCATATGAGGAACCAATCACAGTTCTCATTGTTATAAACATTGAACCCATGTGGGTATGAAAGAAAAAATCGTATCCAACACAGACTAAAAAATCCAATTCATTAGGGCCCCTACGATATACCCTCTTTAGGATACTGCAGATATATCAAATTAATTAAGTGAAAGTGCAAGTGCTAACATTAAAAACGTACTACAGATTATAGCAGGTTGCAGATTCTGGTCTCGAAACAAATCCCTTCAGGGGAGCTCATATTGATATAACCGTTTTTTGACTTAAGTTCTACAGGAACTGGTTAAAGTATATTAGATGGAGGTGTACATATCCTCACTGGCGTTTAAACCTCCAGGATTCTTACTGTTGAGCTCTAAAATATATCTCGTCTCCAATAAACGCAATTTTGCGTCTCTATTTCCACCTCTTTTAAGAGGCAAAATTGAGTCAACGAGAAAATATTGTAGGCTGCTGGGGTCACTATTATGTACAGATTCGAAGTGCCTGGCCACTGGGTAAGCCTGATCCTTTCCAGATATCGCCCTAAGGTGTTGTAAAATCCGCTTGTGGGCGGGCAAACGTGTACTGCCCACATATTGGAGCCCACAGGGACATTGCAAAACATAGACCACATATTCGGTCTTACATGTGAGCCTTTTGTTAATGATGAGCGGCTTTTCTAGGAAAGGACTTGAAACATGTGTCTTATTCACCCCATGGCGACAGGCTTTACAGCTTTGACACTTCTTAAAACCTGTAATGTGATCCATCCAAGATTTAGAGGTTTCTAGGCTACTTCTGACTAATGCGTTGGCCATAGTAGGAGATCTACGGAATGTGAGGTTTGGTTTGTTAGATACCAGACCCCCTATAACCGGATCACCTTTGACATTTAAAAGAACACACGCACGTAGGCACTTTGCTATTGCTTCCTCCCGTGACCAAGGCAGAAGCGCCGAAACATTTAGGGTTGAAGGAAGCGCTTGGTGCAGTGTTATTTCTGAAATAAAGAAACTGACTCCGGTAACGGGCCTCTGTTCTTTGTACTCACTTGCTGTGGATTGACAGGCTTCTCCGTGCCTGTTGCTGAGAGGCCGCCCTGAAGGGTCGGGGGCTCCCTTTTTCGGAGGATGTGTTGTGGACTTAATTTGGGAGCATGACCCACACACTGCTGTTTCTCCTAATGAGGTGACGCTAGTATAGCAAAAAGAAGCAGCAGCACTGGAAGGGATTCGGTGGGGAGGACTTCCTGCACCGATCGTACCGGAGAAAGAACTTTGTTCAGAGATGTCATATTTCAGCATCATGCCGGTAAATATCATCTCCATTACTGGTTCCATTTGGATGTTATTAACATGGTGGTGCATCAGTAAACGTGCAATGAGCAATTCAAAAACAGTGCCATTGAAATGAGAACTTCTTCGTAAATACCAACAGTGCACTTTGGGAGATGTATGCCATACCAGTCATGTGACCCAGGACGTTTAAAAGAACACACGCACGTAGGCACTTTGCTACTGCTTCCTCCCCTGACTAAGGCAGAAGCGCCGAAACATGTAGGATTTAAGGAAGCGCTTGGTGCAGTGTTATTTCTGAAATAAAGAAACTGACTCCGGTAACAGGCCTCTGTTCTTTGTACTCACTTGCTGTGGATTGACAGGCTTCTCCGTGCCTGTTGCTGAGAGGCCGCCCTGAAGGGTCGGGGGCTCCTTTTTTTCGGAGGATGTGTTGTGAACTTAATTTGGGAGCATGACCCACACACTTCTGTTTCTCCTAATGAGGTGACGCTAGTATAGCAAAAAGAAGCAGCAGCACTGGAAGGGATTCGGTGGGGAGGACTTCCTGCACCGATCGTACCGGAGAAAGAACTTTGTTCAGAGATGTCATATTTCAGCATCATGCCGGTAAATATCATCTCCATGACTGGTTCCATTTGGATGTTATTAACATGGTGGTGCATCAGTAAACGTGCAATGAGCAAATCAAAAACAGTGCCATTGAAATGAGAACTTCTTCGTAAATACCAGCAGTTACTTGAGCCATCTGATGCACTTTGGGAGATGTATGCCATACCAGTCATGTGACCCAGGACGTTTAAAAGAACACACGCACGTAGGCACTTTGCTACTGCTTCCTCCCGTGACCAAGGAAGAAGCGCCGAAACATGTAGGGTTTAAGGAAGCGCTTGGTGCAGTGTTACTTCTGAAATAAAGAAACTGACTCCGGTAACGGGCCTCTGTTCTTTGTACTCACTTGCTGTGGATTGACAGGCTTCTCCGTGCCTGTTGCTGAGAGGCCGCCCTGAAGGGTCGGGGGCTTCCTTTTTCGGAGGATGTGTTGTGGACTTAATTTGGGAGCGTGACCCACACACTGCTGTTTCTCCTAATGAGGTGATGCTAGTATAGCAAAAAGAAGCAGCAGCACTGGAAGGGATTCGGTGGGGAGGACTTCCTGCGCCGATCGTACCGGAGAAAGAACTTTGTTCAGAGATGTCATATTTCAGCATCATGCCGGTAAATATCATCCCCATGACTGGTTCCATTTGGATGTTATTAACATGGTGGTGCATCAGTAAACGTGCAATGAGCAAATCAAAAACAGTTCCATTGAAATGAGAACTTCTTCGTAAATACCAGCAGTTACTTGAGTCATCTGATGCACTTTGGGAGATGTATGCCATACCAGTCATGTGACCCAGGACGTTTAAAAGAACACACGCACGTAGGCACTTTGCTACTGCTTCCTCCCGTGACTAAGGCAGAAGCGCCGAAACATGTAGGGTTTAAGGAAGCGCTTGGTGCAGTGTTATTTCTGAAATAAAGAAACTGACTCTGGTAACGAGCCTCTGTTCTTTGTACTCACTTGCTGTGGATTGACAGGCTTCTCCGTGCCTGT
This sequence comes from Lissotriton vulgaris, assembly GCF_964263255.1. Classification (NCBI taxonomy): domain Eukaryota; kingdom Metazoa; phylum Chordata; class Amphibia; order Caudata; family Salamandridae; genus Lissotriton; species Lissotriton vulgaris. The sequence goes on from NW_028242946.1 coordinate 25,618, forward strand.
TGCTGAGAGGCCGCCCTGAAGGGTCGGGGGCTCCCTTTTTTCAGAGGATGTGTTGTGGACTTAATTTGGGAGCATGACCCACACAGCTGTTTCTCCTAATGAGGTGACGCTAGTATAGCAAAAAGAAGCAGCAGCACTGGAAGGGATTCGGTGGGGAGGACTTCCTGCACCGATCGTACCGGAGAAAGAACTTTGTTCAGAGATGTCATATTTCAGCATCATGCCGGTAAATATCATCTCCATGATGGGTTCCAATTGGATGTTATTAACATGGTGGTGCATCAGTAAACGTGCAATGAGCATATCAAAAACAGTGCCATTGAAATGAGAACTTCTTCGTAAATACCAGCAGTTACTTGAGCCATCTGATGCACTTTGGGAGATGTATGCCATACCAGTCATGTGACCCAGGACGTTTAAAAGAACACACGCACGTAGGCACTTTGCTACTGCTTCCTCCCGTGATCAAGGCAGAAGCGCTGAAACATGTAGGGTTTAAGGAAGCGCTTGGTGCAGTGTTATTTTTGAAATAAAGAAACTGACTCTGGTAACGGGCCTCTGTTCTTTGTACTCACTTGCTGTGGATTGACAGGCTTCTCCATGCCTGTTGCTGAGAGGCCGCCCTGAAGGGTCGGGTGCTCCCTTTTCCGGAGGATGCGTTGTGGACTTAATTTGGGAGCATGACCCACACACTTCTGTTTCTCCTAATGAGGTGAAGCTAGTATAGCAAAAAGAAGCAGCAGCACTTGAAGGGATTCGGTGGGGAGGACTTCCTGCACCGATCGTACCGGAGAAAGAACTTTGTTCAGAGATGTCATATTTCAGCATCATGCCGGTAAATATCATCTCCATGACTGGTTCCAATTGGATGTTATTAACATGGTGGTGCATCAGTAAACGTGCAATGAGCATATCAAAAACAGTGCCATTGAAATGAGAACTTCTTCGTAAATACCAGCAGTTACTTGAGCCATCTGATGCACTTTGGGAGATGTATGCCATACCAGTCATGTGACCTAGGACGTTTAAAAGAACACACGAACGTAGGCACTTTGCTACTGCTTCCTCCTGTGACTAAGGCAGAAGCGCCGAAACATGTAGGGTTTAAGGAAGCGCTTGGTGCAGTGTTATTTCTGAAATAAAGAAACTGACTCCGGTAACGGGCCTCTGTTCTTTGTACTCACTTGCTGTGGATTGACAGGCTTCTCCGTTCCTGTTGCTGAGAGGCCGCCCTGAAGGGTCGGGGGCTCCCTTTTTTCGGAGGATGTGTTGTGGACTTAATTTGGGAGCATGACCCACACACTGCTGTTTCTCCTAATAAGGTGACGCTAGTATAGCAAAAAGAAGCAGCAGCACTGGAAGGGATTCGGTGGGGAGGACTTCCTGCACCGATCGTACCGGAGAAAGAACTTTGTTCAGAGATGTCATATTTCAGCATCATGCCGGTAAATATCATCTCCATGACTGGTGCCATTTGGATGTTATTAACATGGTGGTGCATCAGTAAACGTGCAATGAGCAAATCAAAAAACAATGCCATTGAAATGAGAACTTCTTCGTAAATACCAGCAGTTACTTGAGCCATCTGATGCACTTTGGGAGATGTATGCCATACCAGTCATGTGACCCAGGACGTTTAAAAGAACACACGCACGTAGGCACTTTGCTACTGCTTCCTCCCGTGACCAAGGCAGAAGCGCCGAAACATGTAGGTTTTAAGGAAGCGCTTGGTGTAGTGATATTTCTGAAATAAAGAAACTGACTCCGGTAACGGGCCTCTATATATATATATATATATTCACTGAAAAAACCATATGTTATATACCATATTTAGTTAGGAATTAGCATTTACAAAAACTTATTTTACTCACACAAAACCATTGAAATTCGCATATATAGTTAGTTGCACTAACTATATATCCCGCACCCGCAATCCACTGCTGATAATGTCACATATTACATCATTCATGACATGGTCAGTGACATCACTGATGACATCACTGATGACATCTCAAATGACATCACTGATGACATCACTGATGACATCTCATTTGACATTACTGATCACATCACTGATGACATCATTCATGTGATTATACGATGAACCTCTTCAGACTCTAATATAACCTTAGATACACTCAGTGTAAACAGACACTCACAGACTGTCACTCATCCATGGAGTTACTCACACACCTAGTCAGTCATGCAAAGAATCAATCACACCTCCATTTCCTCAACTATACAGTTATACACACCTTACTTATTCAAACATATACTAACACATATTTACTCTCTTATACAATCCCTGATACAAGTTCACAATGATCCATACAGCCACTCGCACATTCAGTGGCTCTTATGCACAGTTATTTATATATGTCAACTCTCACATGTATGTGTTTTACATATGTACTTACTTTGGCATGTAGCACTGAGATATCCATTCACTCACCAATACACTCATGCACACAGTCAACCGCCCATACAGCTGTTTCCACATGCACTTTTGAACCCATACATTTAGTGAATCAACTGCTCACACATCTATGCACAGAGTCATACACCTCCCAGCCACCCACACACACACTCAGTCTCCCATGCAAATACTTGGGCAACCAATCAATAACCCATATAGTTACTCATATAACTACTGATCAGCACATGCAGCAGTTTACAGAACAACAGACATAATGATGCACAAATTAAGACAGTTTAGTCACTAACCCATGCACTCAGTGAGACACATTTAATCACTCACTCATACAGTCAGTCATGCACCTACTAAATCCTTCATCCAGACACTTATACATCCAATCATTCTTCAATATGTAAGACATATTTTAACTTTACAGAAACATACAGTCACTGGATGTTGTCATCAGTGATGTCATCAGTGATGTCATTTGAGATGTCATCAGTGATGTCATCAGTGATGTCACTGACCATGTCATGAATGATGTAATATGTGACATGATCAGCAGTGGATTGCAAGTACACGATATATAGTTAGTGCAACTAACTATATATGCGAATTTCAATGGTTTTGTGTGAGTAAAATAAGGTTTTGTAAATGCTAATTCCTAACTATATATGGTCTATAACCTATGGTTTTTTCAGTGAATTTTCAAGGTTTTGTAAATGCTAATTCCTAACTATATATGGTCTATAACCTATGGTTTTTTCAGTGAATTTCAATGGTTTTTTAATAGCAAATATCAAAAGCTGTAAAATGTATTCTTCTTTTAAAGGAAAAATATATTTTATGTGTATTTAATATAATTTTTTTTATGTATATACATTTTTTGAGGGAACGAATTTATTAACTATCATGCTGAAGAAGAGTGTGGGGGGAAAAAAACAAAGAGGAGGACTAAGAGGAAAGAACAATCAGTTCAAAAATACAATTGCTTTAAAGCATAAAGTGCTTTTCCACACATTTCCATTTAAATAACCCATATTAGAGCATACAAAATATCTACAGAGGAGACGGTGTACATTGAATTTTAGACTCTTCATTGGTACCTACATGTTGGTATTTACATCACCCACACAACACAACAGCTCTATTCAGAGCTACCCTACCTCAAAGCACTCTAAAATATTATTTTACTATTTCCCTTGGTTTTCCCCTTGGTACGCTTTCCGGAACGCTACCCGGTGCGCGGACCGGGCGCTAACCGCGCGAAAATTTGAAAAAAAAAAGGTTTATTTTTTTTACATATATGGGCCTCCTCAGCCACCCTCAGAAAACCTAGGGGGTCAGGATATGTCTCCCGTGCCCCCTTATACCCATTCCTAACATTGTTTATCCTCCATCTTGTGACTAAATTCGTCTGAAACACAAGATGGGTGCCTCCCGTTACGCTACCGGTGAGCTACCCAGTTCGCGTACCGGGTGGCGCTTCCACCGCGAAAAATCGAAAAAAATGTATTTTCATTTTTTTGCCCCGCGGGGCCCTTTAATAGCCCCCACATCAATTCTAGGGGGTCAGGAGGGGTCTACCTTGCCCCCTTTCATTCATTTCCCCCTTCGTTTATTTCCTCCTCTTGTCTCTCGATCCTACCGAGAGACAAGATGGCGGCCGCTCCGGACTGTTTAGAATGTTGACAGTCACTGTAGAGCCAATCCGCTTCTCCTCGCGAAGTTCCGTTACGCGTCTGGTACGCGAACCGGGGCGCTAACCGGAACGCTGTCACAGATATATATATTTTTTGGAACGTTAATTTCTCAAAATCCACTGGAGCACATATCTTGAGACCTAGAAAAGGCACATCGGGCAAACAGTCTCTACAATTTTGCCAAGTTTCATAGAAATCCATTCAGCCGTTCGAGTTAAAAGTGAGTCCAACCGCCCTATGGAAAACTCAATGTTAAAAACACGTTTTTGGGCACATCTGTAGCCTTGGAACGACACACCAGTGAGCGACGCTCCCTCGTGTCTTCACGAACCAGTCAATTGGCAGGTCACAGTAGCGCGATGCGGTGGCTCGGCAGCATCCCCAGGCAATGAGGTAAACCAAACTTTTTGCCACTACTGCCGCCGAACAGCTTTGTTGGGTGGGGGGCTCAGTGTGCTGTGGCCGCACACAATATCTCCATACCACACCCCTCTCCAAAGGAAAAGAACGAGCCACACCTGTAGCAGGTCAGAAACGTGCTTTATTAAGCATTCCGGGCATGACGTGTTTCGTCGTGTAGACTGTTTCAAATGCCCAAGTCAATTAGAAGTGCTTTCATAAGTCCACCTTTTACCCAGCTAGCCTCATTACGATTGGCTGACGTCTGCTGGCCGGCGCTAGGGAGCATCACACATACTCGGACCTCTGAGTCTTGTAGCAGGCAGTCATGTTACGTCAGTACTCCCCCCAGTGGGCGGTGACTGCCTTCTCTCCACTTGCGCTGTGATCTTGATATATATATATATATATATATATATATATATTCAATGAAAAAACCATAGGTTATAGACCATATATAGTTAGGAATTCGCATTTACAAAACCTTATTTTACTCGCATAAAACCATTGAAATTCCATATATAGTTAGTTGCGCTAACTATATATCGCGCACCCGCAATCCACTGCTGATGATGTCACATATTACATCATTCATGACATGGTCAGTGACATCACTGATGACATCACTGATGACATCTCAAATGACATCACTGATGACATCACTGATGACATCTCATTTGACATTACTGATCACATCACTGATGATATCATTCATGTGATAATACGATGAACCTCTTCAGACTCTAATATAACCTTAGATACAATCAGTGTAAACAGACACTCACAGACTGTCACTCATCCATGGAGTTACTCACACACCTAGTCAGTCATGCAAAGAATCAATCACACCTCCATTTCCTCAACTATACAGTTATACAAACTTTACTTATTCAAACATATACTAACACATATTTACTCTCTTATACAATCCCTGATACAAGTTCACAATGATCCATACAGCCACTCACACATTCACTGGCTCTTATGCACAGTTATTTATATATGTCAACTCTCACATGTACTGTGTTTTACATATGTACTTACTTTGACATGTAGCACTGAGATATCCATTCACTCACCAATACACTCATGCACACAGTCAACCGCCCATACAGCTGTTACCACATGCACTTTTGAAACCATACCTCTAGTGAATCAACTGCTCACACATCTATGCACAGAGTCATACACCTCCCAGCCACCCACACACACACTCAGTCTCCCATACAAATACTAAGGTAACCAATCAATAACCCATATAGTTACTCATATAGCTACTTATCAACACATGCAACAGTTTACAGAACAACAGACATAATGATGCACAAATTAAGACAGTTTAGTCACTAACCCATGCACTCAGTGAGACACATTTAATCACTCACTCATACAGTCAGTCATGCACCTACTAAATCCTTCATCCAGACACTTATACATCCACTCATTCTTCAATATGTAAGACATATTTTAACTTCACAGAAACATACAGTCACTGGATGTTGTCATCAGTGATGTCATTTGAGATGTCATCAGTGATGTCATCAGTGATGTCACTGACCATGTCATGAATGATGTAATATGTGACATCATCAGCAGTGGATTGCGGGTGCGCGATATATAGTTAGCGCAACTAACTATATATGGAATTTCAATGGTTTTATGCGAGTAAAATAAGGTTTTGTAAATGCGAATTCCTAACTATATATGGTCTATAACCTATGGTTTTTTCATTGAATTTCAATGGTTTTTTAAATGCAAATTTCTAACTATATATGGTCTATAACCTATGGTTTTTTCAGTGAATTTCATTGGTTTTTTAAAAGCTAACATCTGTAGCTGTAAAATGTATTATTCTTTAAATCCCAAAATATATTTAGATGTTTATTGATAATTTTTTTTTAAATATTTTTTTTCTTCGCTTCTAGTTCGCGAACCGGGAAGCTTTCCGTTAGCTCATCTTGATGCCGCGATCTAGTCCGCGAACCGGTCAACGTTACGTTAGCGGAACAGTGACGCGCCGCGGAAGCGCGACGTATCACGTTATCGCGTAATGCGTCTAATGACGCGCCGCGTTAGCGCTCCCGGAAGTGCTCCGGACCGCGAACCGGAAGCGATCTGGGACGCGGCGCGCGCCGCGTAACGTAAGCGGAACAGGTCATGTGACTTGTTTATCAAACTTCTCATTGGTTCATTTCACTTTTGGTTTCCAAATGATGTATGACTAGGTCATGTGACCTAAAAATAACACTTTTCATTGGCTCAGAACTTTTGTTTTCCCCAAATCAAGTAAACCCCTCCTTATTTCCTCACTCTGACTTTCATCTTGGTGAGAGAAAGACCATTTATCTGAAGATCCACAATGGCTTCCATTGTTGCTGCAGCTGGTGCACCCCCACCACCACCTCCACCTCCCCATAAGAAGAGAGGACCACCCAGTCAAATTATGACTAACAGAGAGGAGGAAGATGAGGAAGAAGAAGAAGAGGAGAGAGAGGGACAACAATTTGTTGATGAGTTGCCCCGGGTTTCTAAACGAAAAACCAGTTTCATCTGGCAGTTTTTCACCATCCCTCCTGGAACCAAGAAAGTGAATGCAAAATATGCCACCTGCCTCATCTGTGACCACAGATTGTCGAGAGGCACAGAAAAGAAGTACAGTATGGGGAACTATACAATGCACCGTCACATGAGCAGGTGGCATCCCTTGAACTACAGCCGGGCTGAGTTGAGGGATCTTGAAGACAATCCGACGGCAACTCCTGTGGCAAGATCTACATCCACATTGTCTTTGACGGGAAGAGAGGCACAAGAGACTGTGCCAAACATCCAACGTAACTTCCAGCACATGAAGGTGTCTTGTATTTACTGTGGTGCTATGCTGTCATATGGCAACATGAGTGTCAACCTCATGAACATTGCATATGAAAATCATAAGTGCCCTAATGCACCCAAAAAGTAATTTTCTTTTTTTTTGCTCCAGTTGAGCCGTTTTGAAAGCCTGTTTTTTGTTGTCTCCCCTCCTTAAAAAACACAAAAAAAACATAAAACAGTTCTAAAAATACAAAAAAATCAAAAAATGTTCAAAAAATTACAAAAAAAACATAAAACAACAAAAACAAAAAAAAACAGTTCTTTTCAGAACTACCTCCCCTTTCAAACAAAATTGCTAGAATGTTTATCACTCTGGCAAGCTCTATTTCTTTTGGTTCGCTTCAAGTTCGCTGACCGGTTCGCGAACTTTAAGCGAACTAAAAAAAATATTTTTTTAAAAAAAAAGAAGAGTTAGTATAAGGGAAGTAAACAGAGAATAATGTAAAAAGAAAGACAGCTAGAGAGAGTAAATGAGAGATACTGTCAATGACATCATCAGCAGTGCATTGCGGGTAAAAAGAGTGGAAAACATTTACCTTATAATTCTTGTTACCTTTTTTAAATATTTTTTCATACTTTCAATCTGTAAAACAAAGAACAAACATTTCAAAAAATATTAAAACATGTATTTAAAAATTAGAAAAGACAAGGGAAAAGGTTCAAAAACAAACAGTTTTTCAACAACTTTGACATTTACAGAAGTCTCTGCTTCTCTACGTTCCCTACACAATCCTAAAGATATATATTCGAAAGAAACTGTATCTTGATATTGCTGAACTGAGGCCTATTTTGAAACATGATGTTTTTCTTGCACTGCTAATGTCTCACAATAGTGATGCAATAGCAGCGCAAAAAAGATGTAAAGTCATAATAAAATTGTGTCTAACATTGTAAATGATTGTTTTAGGATGCAAATAAGATGTGTGCTTTCAAGAGCTTTCTTTGAGGTGAGGCCTCTTTTTTTTATAAAAAAAAAACACTACCCAGAAGTACAGCACTCTAAGCATTAAAATTGATATTTACAGAACTCACCTTACCCATATGTACCACACATTTCTAAATGTATATCATAAGGACAAAAAGCATAACATTAATTATACATGTTAAATGGTTTATTTTTGCTGTTCTCAGAATGTATCAAATTTCACTTAAATCAGTGACTTGAAGGTATTCATCATGTAACAGCGGGGAAAAAAAAACACAATCAAAATGACTGTGTTTAAAAAACCCATACAACCTAAGAAATCTGATTTCAAAACTTCTTAAAATTAACTTACTTTCAATGACGTCGAAGGATCTCCTATAAACAGCATCCACTCTGTTGTGCTTTAAATATTTTCAGCCCGCCACTTTCTGAAAGAAAACCTCCATCGATACGTGAAATATGTTACATAGAAAAAAAACTTCTCTCATTATATCACATGTTTCCACTAGGCCAAATCATGTTGCCGCGATTCGCAAATCTTGTAATTCTTCCAATCAAATCCCGACATTTTCTATTTTCGCAACTTTCAAAAATAAAATATTTGAGATTATTTTCACAATCCTGGACTACTAATATCTTACTCTTCTTTGTCAGTCATGTTCTCCTTTTCCTATGACACTGATACTGCTTACTATGAAGCAGACTTACTTGCATTAGGTTTATATAGTTGAATTTTTAATCGAGACAGCATTGCAGACTTACATTCCCTCTACTTAAAATTTTGGTTTTAAAAACACCAGGTAAGAATTTTTAAGGTCAAACGGCAATTTTTTTTTGAACGTTACAACAGAATCATTACAGAATGACCAGCCGTTTCCAGACTTTAAGTAAGCTGTATAATGTCCTGATGTTGTTGATGGACCATCGTGATAGATAATTGCTACAGTAACAAAAGTCCTCCCTGATATTGACAGCTGAGAAGCCACAAAATTTTTTATTAAAGTTGACAATTTTGTTCCATCAGGCCTACATCGTTGCATCATTAAAATGACATACTGGCCATATCTACGTATAAATAATGTTGACATCATATCACATTTACATTGGCTACACTCCATGTTGTGATCCGCTGCATTTACTAGCTTATTAAAGGAGACTGATTTACTGTCTGGCAAAGTTAAATATATAAATCTTTCTGAGTCTACACTAGTAGTACTTGATACCATACAGTTCTCGCAGTCATGCTGCCATTGATAAGAAAGCCCAAACAGGTGATCTACATCTACACCCTCAACTTGCAATATATCAAGCATATACATTAAAAACTCCTGACAATCTTGCTGATTATTTTCAGAGAAGTCTGTTTGACCTGAACATTCATCTAACAGATAACGAACTTCAGACACACTTTCTACTTTTGTTCGATCACTGCTACATTTCTCGAAAACAGAATTCAACAAACAGCATAAAATTTGTTCAGAATTCAACAGAATCTGTTCTTTTAAACTCTCTAGTGAAAAGAGAACATTAACCACTACATTTGCATAGCAGTTGACACCAGAACTGTTTTCAAATTGAAAACCGACAACATCTTCAACAGAATCCACTTTCTTTCTGCTAACAATTTTCGGTTCATTGACTTTTAGTCTTTTTGCAACAACCTCCCTACTATTACTGCTATTTCTACGTTTGCGGCCTACCACACGTTTCTCAAACAAAGGATATTGAGGCAAATGTGGCGCATACTCTCTTCTTAACCTATTGTATTCCTTAACACAATCTAGATCCGCACAAATGTTTGTGACATCACAGTCAATCAAGTACAATCCCGATAAAGTTCTAACTCGTGACAATGCCACATATGCCATACCCTCCTTGAACACAGAACTGCCAATATTCACCAATGCACAGTCTACACTTAAACCTTGCGATTTATGGATTGTCACCGCATATGCCAAGCAAACAGGAAACTGTTTACGGCGAACATATAAATCTTTAACAAGCAAAAACCTAGCAGAACAACGACCAATTTGCTGTACTTCCTCAATGCCATCAAATTTAATTTTTAAAAATTCTATTCCATCTCTATTTCTGTATTTCTCAAAATCAACAACATTACCCATTGATCCATTTACCAGACCTCTTTCTACATGTAAATTCCTTCTCAAAATAATTCGGCAATTTAAACACACATTCAAAGTCTTTTCAAAACCCGCTGTTTTAGATATAGTCTTCTCTAATGAATCCAATTTTGATTTCAAATTGTCTGACAAAATAATTGTTGATCCCATATGCTCTAATTTGTCGATAGCTTCAAGTTTCACAATCTCTTGCTTTTCTAAATTCAACATTTTGTTGTTGAAGATGGCACATTCTGCAAGAGTTGGCATGAGACATATCCCGGATTTCTTCTCAGTAATTTTCTGAAAAATATTCTCAGGCACAATATCTTGTTTGGGATACAAATTTGACAGTAACCGTGCATTTAAAGCTTCTTTCCCATGCTCGGTCACTTTTCCAATTCTAATATCTTGTAGAATATTCTTGTAATCTTCATCCTTTGCCTGACGCATATTTTGATGCAGTTCTGCATAATTGAAGTTTAACCATATATTGACGTTGCCAATGCTCCCTAGGCACTTCCTGGTATCTTCATGCGTGAGTATTTTGAACACAGGTTGACCTTTTACTGGTGTCAGCTGTAGAAGATCTCCGAAAACAATAATGTGTTTCCCACCAAATAAGACATCATATTCAGTTTTAAGTACTTCTTGCATTCTCAAATGCACAAAGGCAAGCATGACATTGGAAACCATGCTTACTTCGTCAATGATAAGTAGTTTCATTTTCCTCAAAACTCTTGAAACTTCACAGCAAGCATCTCCAGATAACTTGTTGTATTGTAATTTGTTGTCATGCTCCACCGGCAGCATCAATAGACGATGCAAAGTAATACCTTTAATATTATGTGCTGCCAGTCCAGTAGGAGCGGTGACAACACAAGACAGCGATGACTCAGTCCTTTCCTGCAAATAACAAGAGATTGCTTTAATGAGGAAACTTTTTCCAGTTCCCGCTTCTCCACTCACGTACAGTCGGACAGGCTTCAACGACGTACACGAGCACTCTTTCTTCTCATGACTTAATCCGTGCTCAATTTCCTTGGTAACTTCATCATATATTTTCCTCTGCTCAACGTTGAGTTGTTTTTCCAAGTCTTGTAAGTTAACTGAATCCTCCTGAGCATGTGCCATGGCTCTTTCTACTTCATTCATAGCAGTGGCAGCTTCATTTTCGATAATAGGTCCTCCAAGTGGATCTTGACTCAATGAAACAGAACTCTGACTGTCCTGAGAACTGTCTCTGGCAATCTCGGCTGCAATCGTTGCTTCCTGCTCAATTTCCAAAGTTAGCATTTCTTGATATTTAGAAAAAGCAGGACATTCTATGGACTCCTTGGCTGCATTGAAAGAGTCTTCGTAACAGAGGAAATCTCCAAGCAGTTCCTCTTCTGCACGCCAAGGCTTGAAAAGTTGCAAAAGTGCTAAATAGAAAAACTCCTTTTTTTCTGGAGATTCGCCACTTAATTTTCGATGGTTTACTAATTGGCATTTTCTTTGCTTGACCAGGCATCCCTCACTTCCAATTACAGCATACACTCCTTTCTCAATATCTTCTTTGATGTTCCTCTTGAATATATAATTTTGGAGAACCTCATATAGACAAATATTCTCAAGGTGACTGCTTCGATTTGGATAATATGTATCCAACATGTTGGTCTTCAAAATGTCGGTACTGTTTGGTTCCTTTTCTGCCAAATACTCAATTTCCCGAACAGGTTTTAGAACTCGATTTCGCGTTGCAGCAAGACCAAGACTCGCCCAAACGAGACTCCTGGATTTGGCATAGAGACTTGCTGAAGACAATCGATCAGAACATTCGTAAGCTCCGATTTCTCGATGCGACAACATCTTCAGACTGAAACTGTACAACTTCTTGCTGAGGCTCTTTTCATGGGAAATGTCCTCCCACATATCCTTCAGTTCGGTCTTTTCTTTTTTGGTGATGTAAGATGTCACATACCGAGCCACAGCCATACAGTTGTCAGCCACAAACTGTATATCCATGTTGGCATTCCACATGGACAAAATCACTGGGTTGTAGTCATTGATGTACTTGGACTCTTCGTTCCTTTTCAAATTGTATGTATTCTTGGGTGATTTCCTCGTCACATTATGTCGCAGCGAAGACATCAAACTGTTCACTCTTCCTTTAGAAATCACCGGTCGTGGAAAGTTGAAACGACATTTGGTGTAGAACTTGTCCTTGTTTCTGAATTTACGACGACAGTACTTTCCACAACGATGGCTTTGGAAACGTAGAACTTGTTCTCTTAGACTTTTCTTCTCCGTTGCGTTTGGAACAGCACACGTAGAATACTGTTCGATGAAATTCATCACTAAGTCATCCGGATCTGTTCCAAATTTAGGTGCATCCTTGATCCACAGCAACATATGTATATGAGGGGCACCTCTTGCTTGGTACTCCTTTCTCCAGAAGAAATCCAACACCTCTCCAAGAGGTGGATTCTTTTTATTTGTGATGAAAGACATCATAGCTTCAAATCTATGATTGAAGTACCTGCATACATTCACAGGATCCAAAGAACACAGTTCTCCAGGTGTCTTGAATTCAATGTTTTCAATATTTCCATTTGCCTCTCGTAGAAATTCAAGTAAGTCATCCCAGCCATACTCGGCACAGCTCAGAGTGAGGAACCATGTCGGAGTTCCTAAGTTCCTCAGCATACATTTTAAGTCACCATGACGACGGTACCAGTACTCATTAGTACCACGCTGACACGCCATGAGATTAATTAAGTGAGAATCCAAAATACTGTCTTGGACATTGACTTTATGCATAAAGTCACTTGCCGAGATGTTTCGCATCTGTATACCACTTTTTAAGATGTGGTTCACTGCATATGACAGTCCAGACAGATCGCTTTCAAACAGGAGATGAAACAAATAGGGAATGCATTGCCGAAACCTAGGATCTTCTGCATACAATCGTAAAGTCCGGTATTCAGACGCAGGAATTTCACGAGGTCGCTCATCATATCTTCCTCCTTGACCTGTGGGAAATAGCTGTGGGAAACACCGAGCTTCCAAACTTTCCTCCCAAACACTAATGGGACTCCCTTTGGCTTGTTTCATTTGAAACAACTCAATAGCATTCCCCATCACTTCCTTGGAATGCAAAGGATGAACACTATAATGTTCATATATTTCTTCACTTTTAGAGGCCTCTACTTTCTCAATTTGGCCAGCACACAAATCGCTATCCTCTTCATCACTTACTTCCTCTTCTGCAACATATACATTCTTATAGTACTTATTATTTTTCTTCAAATACACTGTTGCCTTTTTGACTTTCCTAACATCCACTAAATCTTGCCATATTTTCTTATTCTTTGTCGGAACCCCATTAACCAAGATAACCAGAGGTTCCTCTTCCACTTTTTCTATTCCAATTGTGTTAATGTTTTTGTTCAAATCTAGAGGCAAATAAACAACTCTTCCCTTTAATCCTCTCTGTAAATCTGCTGGAGGCAATTTCCCTGTCTTTGGCTCCATTCTTACAATAGCCTGAAAGGGATGGATACTTTGAATCAAAATAGATTCATAAGTATTTAAATCCTTCAATTCAGAAGGAATCTCAACCAATTCCAGATTATTATGAACTGCCCTAGCAGGCATCTGGTTTTGGTTTAATTTATTACAACAATAAGTACACACACGTTGATCCGATCCCAAATCAAAATAATTTTCTACCATCAAGTATGTGGCTAAATCCTTCCATTCACTATTATTTTCCCTTTCACTTTTTGCATATAAATCCACTACCTTAGTCTGATTCTTATAATAAGTGCGTCGACAACATACACAAGTGAAATTAGGCCTCTCACTTGATTTCATCTGAAACGTGGCAATTTCCTTCTGAAAATTATCTGTACTGGAAACCTGTACATTATCTTCCACATTACCCTCTACTTCAGGGTCAATTTGAACATTCTCATCTTTACTACCAAAGTAACAAAACTCAATTTCTTCACAAAGATTCTTCACATCTATTTCAGAACCATGCAAAAGAGCAGCACATAACTGTTTAAGCATAATTGCTGGACTCTTAGCATAATACAACATTCTCACTAATTTTCTCACTTTATTATGATGCACTGCTAGCATCCTGAAATGATGAAAAACACTCTGGCATACTCTCCTGGAAAGACAAGCCAGTGAATGACCACGCAAACCTGTCATTTGTCTCACTCTGCAAGGATCTAAATCTTGCAACAACTTCATTTTCTGCTTCAAACTTTTCTTATTAAATGTCCGTATAAAATCACATAGCAAATTGATGGAAACCTGTCGCACACTGCAAATAGAACTACACTTCCAAATGTACACAGGACCCTTAGGACGTCTTCCTAAAACCTCATCACTTAGCGCCTCTTCTGTCTCTGTTGTCACAAGTAGTTCTTTTTCAACTGGACAACCATCCTTCACTTCATAAGCTCGACCACTGATGTCAACTGCATGCACCAAATCATTATCCTGAAAATAAGTCTCCTCATTAAAAAATGCCTCAGAACTTGAACTATGCATCCATTCTCCAGAAAAAACTTCACAAAAGTTAGTACGATTTACTACTCTCTTCCATCTACTTTTTGTTTTGAAATCAGAAATTACCTTGCTTAGTTTCCTAATTCTATTGATTACCAAAATAAACAACTTTCGCTTGATTTCAAAAGCATGATCAATAATTTTCTCTACATTTTTCTTCTTCCTATAAAATGCCGCTTTCTGTTGGCCTTTCTTTTTAATATTTTTCAATAAATTAACTAATATCCTATTACGGAACATTCGTTGTCGAATGTCCCTAAACTGTTGTTTCCTTCTACTATCATGCACAGAGTTATCTCTTCCTCTACCAGTAACATTTGTGATGGGTCTCTCCTTTCCATTTAAATTACTTCTCTTTTTGTTAAGAGACACATTTTTTTGAGCAAAATTTTTTTTACTACAAATATTTCTTAAGAATGATTTCGTGCTCTTACCCGGACCTTTCTTGGTGTTTTGACAAGTATTTGGGGAAGAGGACTGCTGCAATAAAACATCATCCTGCTGTCTTTGACGTTTTCTAGCCTTTCGTATTCGACTTCTGGAAGGCATTTTCCAAACTATGAAAGAATCTGCAGTTGAATCTGTGAAAAAATATAATATAAAATGTTATTAACCACTATTACCAAACAGTAAATAAATAACAGTCATCTAAAACTTAATGCTGTACTAATTATTTAACATAGCAAATATTTTCCACCAGCACTGCATCACAAAAATGACACTCAATGGTACAAAACAGGCATACAACACTCATAAATCACTCCCTAATATTTTAAATCATTAATTCAGGATGACGATAAGATGTAGCCTATCTAAAGGTTTGTTTAGGCCCAGATCTTTGGACTGGGGTGAATGTGTGTCATTGATCCACATTCAGTCCATCACCTGTTTTGTTTATTTGAGGTGAGGCCAACACATGGTTGCAGATAAGATTTTCACTGAAAAAAAACCAAGGTAAAAAAACATGTGAAGGCCTACCAATGAAGTAAATCATTAAATGAAAACCAATACATTTCTGGAAATATGCACTACTAGTGCTTCATAAGATGTTTTGGATCATATTTATAAGTTATTTGAGTATCTAGTATGCTATTTTACATTCTTCATGGTGCAAATTTATTGTAAATACGCTCCCACCTGCGGTTGGCAAATTTAGATTTTGATTATGGGAGTTAGATAGGCATGTTAATAATTTCCCAAAAATGGTATATAACCCCAAACAACCTTTGAAGCAAATGCTCTTAGCCATGTTATCCACCTCCCATTGGATAACATGGCTAAGAAATGCTTGCAAATGTGATAAAAAAAGGCCTGCAATGCATGAATAACGCAGAAAAATCAGCGATATTCATGCATTTTCCAACAAATGCTCTTAGCCATGTTATCCACTTCCTATTAAATAACATGGCTAAGAACTGCTCAGGGCACCATGAGGAACGCTTTCCATTTAAAAAGGGAAAAATAACATCAAAGACACTAAAATGCCTTCTAAATATGAACCCAAACAACCTATGAAGCAATGTGAAAAAAAACTGCCGCAATGCATGAATATAGCAGAAAAATCAGCGATATTCATGCATTTTCCAGCAAATGCTCTTAGCCATGTTATCCACTTCCAATTAAATAACATGGCTAAGAACTGCTCAGGGCCCCATGAGGAACGCTTTCCATTTAAAAAGGGAAAAATAACATCAAAGACACTAAAATACCTTCTAAATATGAACCCAAACAACCTATGAAGCAATGTGAAAAAAACGGCCACAATGCATGAATATAGCAGAAAAATCAGCGATATTCATGCATTTTCCAGC
>NW_028242947.1:0-65133 GCF_964263255.1 Lissotriton vulgaris
ATTTACTTGTAAGTCTTTAGTAAGGTGGAACTATATTTACCCAGGGCCTGTAAATTTAATGCTATTAGTGGGCTGGCAGCACTTATTGTGCCACCCTTTTAGGTATCCTTTTGAAACCTGTCTGAGGCCTGTCATTGCAGACTGAATGTGTAGGTTTAATCTGCCATTTTGACCTGAAAAAATAAACCTTTTGCCCGGCAGCCAGGAAGTGGTGTGAGAAGCGGCCTGGCATCGGCGGAGTGACCCAGCTGGGAGGGCATTCGAGGAGCCTGGGTCGAGGTCCTCCATTGTTGGTGGCTGTGCCGGCAAACAGTGCCTCAGGAAGTGTGGCAAGGAAAGAGACCAGAAACCCAGAAGGGGCAGCTGAGCGGGGCTGCCGGAGCGACAGAAGCCGATTGCCTCGAAAGGCTTGGTGGGGCGGGACCACCTGCAACCTGCAGCTGCAAAGGCGGGAAGGACAGAGACCGGATCATGCTCGAGAGGATGCCTCCCCCTGGAAAAGTGGAAAAGAAGAAATATAGCAGCACTACGGGGAGGCAGTGGGCAAACAGCCTCGACCACAGTGACCCACGGAGTAAAATTTGGGAAAGGACAGAGAAAAAATTTAAGCACTGGGGCTAAAAGAAGGGCACAACAGCGGATGGTGTGGGCAAAAGAAATAAAAATAGGAAACACACAAAAAGAACGGCAGACACCACCCCTCTCCTCTCAGTCAAAGTTTTAAGAGGAAACAAGCAACAAAATAGGGAGGGAAACTCGAAAGGAGGAGGGCCTCAACAAGCAACATGGCAGTGAAATGAGTAACTGCCGGGAGTGAGAGACAGAGGCCGGCACGCTTCAGGGATTCCCAAGGTGGCATGGAGCCCCCTCAAAAAAGCACCGAAGAGGCCAAGAACGGATGTGGGACACGACCTGTACGCAGACCTACAACCGATGCTGGATAAAACCAGGGCGTTGGTAGCCCTAAAGGGGAGGTCCTGGATGGACCAACACATCAGGGAGGGGAGAAGGACCCAAGGCGGGCAAGCTCTCTGGTACCACCCCCTAAGCAGCCAAGAATGGAGGGCCTGCAGGCAAAACGGCAGCCCACAAGAAGACCGCCAAGGTAGGAGGAAACATCCCTATTGGCAGAAGAGCAACAGGCACTGGGGGCAGGAGAAGAGCCCGGGCAAACGAGAGTGGCGCGCCCCCCCTGAGGTGCTAACTAGCTCGGACACTGAGGAGAACAGTGGCAACTAGGGGTCTGTGGCAAGCACAGCAGCCCCTCAGGAATCACGAGTAAGGCAGGAGAGCACAACAGACAATGACACAGGTAAGCACCAGACAAAGAAAGGTCCGCAGAGGTTCAGAGGGGGGTGGCAACTCCTGAGGGCAGTCCTGGAAAGATCAGAGCTGTTCAGGGCCCTGACCCAAGGGGTAAACTGGCCAGCGAATACCTACGCCACTACCCAGGAGACCCTCCACAATCACAAAACTCTTGGGGCTGGCCAACTTCATCCCACTGATGTTAAAAGAAAGGATATGGAGAAAGGAATATATAGATATTTTCACACTATTGGAGGTGTGCCAGGCAGGCCCGAACCTAATGATGCAATACAAAAATGATGATAAGAGGGACAGATGCAAGTCCAGGGTGGAAAGGTCCTTTGATAGTTGGCTACGGGCTTTCAGGACCCTCGCATGTTTATTCATTGAGAAGTTCCCCCACAGTGCGGCAGCTATGATTTCTTATCAGCAGAGGGTGCACTACCCACAACAAAAATACCAAGGGGAGGCATGGTTTAAGTATGACAAGGGCTTCCTGGTAAATATGCAAACATGGCTGGTGATCCAGTAGGATTGCCAAGACATGGAGGGGTTCACAACTCCTATGGTGGCCAATAGGTAAGGGGTAAGCTAAAAGGATCATTCTTTTCAGCCCTATGGGGCAAAAGGAAAATTTGAAGGCCAGGGAAAGTACTCTTAAAGTAATAACCATAACAGCAGCAAGGTGGGAAAAGCATGTTGGGAATATGACAAAGACGAGTGCAAGTGGGGGGGCCGCTTGCAGGTTGAAGCACGCATGCAGATTCTGTGGGGTAAGCCACCCCGCAATACGCTGCAGACAGACCCAGGAGGCTGGGGCCAACAAAGAAAAGGGTCCCCTCCCCAAAAGTAAGAAGCAAGGAGCTCAAGAGAGGGGTGAGGGGGTGGCGGAAGGGGAGCTCCCTTTACCTATCCCCATAATAGCCAGCAGGCTGATATATTTATTAGGGACCTATCCCTAAATATCAGACAGGGACACATTGGCAGAGAGTGTCTCAAGGGGTTTCCCCATCATTTACAAGGGTCCAGTAGGGGCCCGGAAAGCTGGAACCTGAAATCGATACGGGGAAACCCGGGGGCGGCACCACAGAAAGTGGTTAGGGAGGTACAACTGGGAAGGTTGGTTGGCCCTTTCAGTTCGCCCTGCTAGAAAGCTTAGTGTTATCCTCTCTGGGAGTGGTGACCAAGAAGGAGGCACGCAAGTTCAGGTTGATCCACGATCTGTCGTACCCCCATGGTGATTCCATCAATGATTGGCATCAGTGGACAACACAGTGGACCTAATCAGACAAGCAGGGAGGGAGCCTTGTTAGCAAAAACATATATAGAATCTGCTTTCCGCCTCCTGCCTGTACACCCAGATAGCTACTAGTTGCTATGGTTTCAGCTGGACGGCCAATACGATTACAAGAAATTCGTTCCCATGGGCTGCTCCATATTCTGTGCATATTTTGAGGCTTTCAGTGGGTTCTTGTAATGGGAGCTAGGGAATCGCTACCCGGCCGGGGGAGGGTCCACTAATTGGATGATTTCATTTTCATCTGTGCCACAGACACAGGGTAATGTGCAACCCTCCTCCGCCTATTCCTAGAGCTGGTGAAGGAGCTGGGGGTCTAGTTGATTGAGGAAGCTGAGGAGTGGGGAAAGTGATCCTGCTGCTTGGCCCAGCAGCTCCGCTCTGGCTCAGGAGCCCCCGGCCTGCCTGGGATGCGGCAAGTAGCAATTGGAAACACCTCAAGCCTGACTGGTTACAACGTCGGCCCCTCGTTGTGGTTAACCACTACCAGGCTAACAGGAGGGCTGCAGTTCAGCTGATCCGCCAATCCTTGCTTTTGCTGCCTGGCTTGCACTCTGGCTCGGGGTGGGGGGGGCGTGACCCCGACATTATGCCTACACTAAAGTAAACTGCGGCTCAAATTTTCACATCATTTGTTTGCTTCCTTGTCCTGCTGCTCTGCCCAACTAGTCTACAAGCATGACTACTGGCTGCAATACAAGTAATACAAACTGTAATACAAGCTCTGCATGCAGCAGAGGGTGCATGTGGACAATTTGAGTAGTTGAGACCTGTAATCTACCTCAAGCACCCACAAGCTGCTCTGGAAAACAGCATGTGACTGTGTGCCTGCCAATACCATATCAGCTGCTTTCTGGCTCATTAACTGGAGAGCGGAGGGTTATAAGACCCCTTGAAGCACTTTGCCTCCACCTATTCATTTAGCGCACTCCTCATTTGGAACAAGGTGTGCAGG
This sequence comes from Lissotriton vulgaris, assembly GCF_964263255.1. Lineage (NCBI taxonomy): Eukaryota > Metazoa > Chordata > Amphibia > Caudata > Salamandridae > Lissotriton > Lissotriton vulgaris. The sequence continues at coordinate 3,558 of NW_028242947.1, forward strand.
GAAGCAAGAAGACCAGGAGCAGACAGTGGTGCCGGTGTATGTGGGGAATGAGCCAGTGATTGAACACAATTTCTCCAGGGGTGACGCCTGGTCCAGCGGAGAAGAACCCAGCTAGGTCTGGGTGCTGCTTCTGGGCAGCCTGGTGAGCTCCCGCTCAATGTTCTCCGCCACATAGAGCCACTCAACACTCAACCCAAGCCGTTAGTCACCTGAAAGGCAGGATCTCAAGGGGAATATGTACAAAAGAAGTTGTCTCCCCTCTCATTTACACAATCAAGACAGGAAGGACAGACTGGTGATCCGCACACCAGGTACTATGCTACATACAGCATTGAGGATAAGGAGCAAAAAGAGTCTACAGATGCAACAAATCGGTCTGTAGATGAAACTATACTTCCAATAGCTCCACAAGGGATATTACATTTCAACAGCCCAGCTCAACTTCAAGGAAGTAAGGTACTAGTGAAAATGTCTAATAGGAAAACAGTGCCTCGGACAAAAGGCCAAGCAGAGGACCCCCTTCATCACCCACCTTCCCAAAAATGCCCTGCCACCCCCTGATATCACCAACTCATGGGACAGCCAATCTCGAGGCAAAAGGCAAGCATCAAAGCAGGTGGGGGGGATGGGGGGAGCGGCAGGGGGGCACTGCGCCAGGCCACGGAATTCCAACGAATATCTCAGAGTTTTTTAGTAACTCCGTGAAATCCATGTAGTACCACTACGCAAGCTCGGCCCACCCCTGTATTTGAGAGCAGCATACCATTAAGTGGAACTTTACAAATATTCTTGTCATGTACCTGCCTTTGTTACACCAGAAGGGGTATTTCAATTTTGTAGGATGCCATTTAGTATAGCTTCTGCTGTGGCAGTGTTCCAATGATTAATGTCAGATATGCTCAGTAATATGGCAAAAGTGTTCAAGATGACATCTTGGTATTTTCAAAGACTAATTGCAAACATGATCATGTTTTGAGTGAAGTGTTGGGAGTATTTGAGGAAAGGGGGGCTACAATGAGGAAAGACAAGTGTACCTTTAAGACAAGAGACATTGAATATCTTAGCCATGTTTTCTTGGAACAAGGGGTTAAGCCCAGACCAAGTCTGGTCAAAAGTATAGTTGAAGTTCCGGAGGCAAAAAATAGAGAGCAGTTGTTATCTTTTCTAGGACTTTGTGAATTCTAGGCAAAATTCCTGAGAAACGTTATGAATATTACTGACTGTTTTGGAGTATTGTTAAGAGAAGGTGTGAAGTTTTAATCGCCCGAGGAGAGCCAGAGCACGTTTGACGAAGTCAAGCAGGAGATAGTTAAAGCACCTGCTCTACAGCTATTTTTAGAAGTCAGAAAAGCAATTGTCACAGTGGATGCATGCAAATATGGACTGGGAGCAGTTTAGTCTCTGCTGGATGACATCTATGAAAACACAATAGGGTTTGCTTTCAGAACACTACGTCGGGCAGTAAGGTAGTATTCTGTCATAGAAAAAGAACTACTAGCGTGTGTCTGGAGTGTTTCTTAGGTCCATATCATATTTTACCTAATCACGTGAGGTACTTTATTTTTATGGTTGACATTTTTTTTTAGATTGGTCAAAGTTGATCTTGTAAATGAACCTACTACTAGGAGTGTGGCTAGTTGTTTTCAGGAGGTTTTTGCTTGAAAGAGGATCCCAAGTGAGATCATGACAGATAACGGTGTTCAATTTACATCACAAACACATTAGAACACTGCGGTACCGCCTCCAAAGTAATGGAAAAGTGAAGTGCTTTGATAGGATCCTGGTTGAATGTGTGAAGTCCACCTATGGATGCAGTATGGATTTGGACAAAGCTACCAAAGGGTTGGTATGGTCATACCCCATGGCACCCCTTAGTGTTACTGAAAAAACTCCCTTTGAACTGATGAGAGGACTAAAAGCTGCTACAGAGATGTGTACTTTCTGGATGGTCCAGATATTTTCCAATGATGCAAATGTCAGTGATTAGTGGGAAATGGCTGAGAATAAGTCTAATATGATTAACGCGGAGAGAGAGAGAATGTTGAGAAAAAGAAAGTACGTTGAAAGTAGGAGATTGGGTGCATATACAAATCCCAATATAGTTGGGAAAGATCTATCTAAGTTTAATGAATCAGCACAAATATGTGATTTACGAAGGAGCTCGGCAAAATTAGCATAGTTTTCGATCATAATGTAAAGAAAGGTTATAAGAAAGGTTCTAGGAATACTTGGAAGATAAAATTCAGGAGAAAACGATAATGTGTGAGAAGTTCTCAGAATAGGTATGTACCATGTTATTAGGCACTATGCAGTATTGCTTTCAAGTAGAGTGTTGGGGGGAAAAAAGTTGAATTTTGTTGGAAAAAGTGGATAGGCGTTGTGATGTTGAGTATAGTAAGTCATAGAATCTCTGTTGTCACTACGGGATACAAATACTTGAACACTACTGCATCTATGAGTGCTCACATCACAAGGCCTGCTTTTCTCCCTGCTGAGTGAGGGGACATAACCCATCAAAACCAAGATTACCTGCTCTGGAGCACCAGCACCTGACTGCGTGTCAAGAAAAGTGTGCCCTGTGAGGAAGAGGAGAGCGTTAAAGGGAGCTAAGTCCAGTGGGAAGCCCTACCGTGAGGACTTTGTCTGTGAGGTGTGGGGATTCGGCTGTGCAACAATTATGCAATAGCCTGTGTGCAGCACTGTTTTCAGTGACCCCAGTATACAAGGAGAGGGCTACAGTAACTGAGTCATGCGGACTTGTTGCGGTGACCCCCTATGCCAGAGTGGCTTACTGTTGAAGTAGCTGCACAACCAGCATACCAGAACTTGAGGAACTCCTTTACAGCAACCCTGTATGCCAGGAGGGTCCTTTATGGTGTAGCAATTGCACCAGAGGAGTCTATGTTGTGGCCGAAATATGTGCCAGGAGGAGCTGCCTGGAGCAAATCACCAAAGACTTTGGGCCTTTGCCCAAGACTGGAATGAGACTGCCACCAGCGGGTCTAGATCTGCTTTGAGATCTGCCCTGACTAACCCCTGAGGACCATTTGAATGCTGAGAAGTGTGACCGGCCCACGTGGGACTGCAGTTAGGAGCAGAAGGATTTAATTTCCTCCGCTAGGGAGAACCTGATTTACTGTATCTATGTGAGCTGGAGAGACCCAGTCTTGCCACTAGCAGCCTGAGTTCTCTGAGCAGGATCTGATCTTGCTGTAACTTTGAACGCTTCAGTGCTGCAGGAGCAGGTACAACATGCACTGAACCTGTGAGCTTCAGGGGTTCACTGCTAAAGGTGCTGTGGCACCACAGACACTTTTGACTAACTTTCTGAAGAGTCAAAGGGCAACTCTTGAGTATGGTCTTATAGTCTGTATTCCCTTGGATGCGGCCACCAGTGAATGGGGAGAATGTACCCCATTCAGTCTGAAAGGCAGCTAAATATAAGCATTTTAAATCTGTTGTTCAAATCGCATTTGTCGTCAAATAAAAAGAACAGCATACTACTAATGTAAAATGAGTAACTGTGTCACATAATAGAGCTTTAAGCGACCTGCTTCTGGAAGCTTGGTCAAGAAATGCCTATTGTTGGGGAATGATGATGACATCTGTTGTAGCATTACCTCTCTCTCTCGGCCCTCCAGGTAATCTTATTTTGTGCGCAGAAGGTTTGGATATAAACGGTCCCAACAGTCATCCAACGAGACCTAGGAATTAGATGACTGAACTACAAGCTAGAAATCAGACTTATGTGTATTACTCTCAGAACAAAGCTATAAAGATAAAAGATAATTTCTGCAAGCCCAAATTTACTGAAGAAACATAGGTGAGCCAATATCATACACACTAAGGGGTCCATTAGGATGTCCGGCGGTGGCACCACTGCGGTGCTGGCGGTACGGAAAAATGAATTTTTCTGCCCGCGAGCAGCAGCAAACACGTCTGCCATATTGGTAGTGCTAAACATAGGCCAATTCCCATCTGCCACAGAGCAACGCACACCGCCATCAAAGTGCACCCGCCACGGTGCCGGTGGGAGCCAATGGAGACTCACAGCCGTGTGGAATGACGTCCGCCCCGCTCCACAAATTAGGATGCCCCAAACAAGCATACGCACCGGAGCGGAGACGTTGCACAATCAGAGATGGCGAAGCTCAACAGCAGAGAGCGAAACCAGAGTCCGGTCCCGACCACCATGGACCCAGCTCTACACGTGTCCCCAGTGCTGTACCTATTTCACCACTATCAACTCATGGCCCGCCGCGGACGCCGCTGCAGGTACACAACTACACAAATACAACACACAACACACATGCTGACACAGGGTCCAAACAGACAACCTGCTGGGGCAGTAACACATCCACAAGGTCACCCACACATGCACCTGCCACCAAGTCCCCCCTCTGCATCCTGGACACATATCATCTGCGATCATGCACCAATGTCCTGGTCACGTCGCCGCAGTGCTGAATATAAGGGAATACATACGCACAGTGAAGAAGGCAGGGCCCATCCAAGGCATGGGCAGGGCACCAAGACCTCAGGGACACACCTCCTCCCAACACACATCAGCGCACCCCATGAAGGCACAGGCCATGTGCCCATCCTGTGCACAACAACAAGCCAGCTGAATCCACACCCTGCAACACACAACCAGGGAGACAGGGAGCACAGGAACACACAACATACAGCACAGTGCTAGGGGAACTCACACACCACAACACCACCACACACGGAAGAAAATGAGTACAAACAGCAAACGAACACCTACAAGGAAAAAACATACACATGGACACACAGCTTGCACAGTCACACATGCATAACCACACAGTGACACACAGAGACCAACAATGCCAACAGCAAATGAGCACATCAAATCAGCAAGCCAAAGTGGGAAGTACACAAATTGTAGGCCATGGAGAAACACAACAAGCATGTGCAAGACAAGAAACACAGAACACCCCCCTCAGACCATCAAACCACACATGGCTGGTACAGTCAGTGAAGTCAAACCACAGGCACCACAGTGCAACAACACAGGGAGACAGCAAGGCATACCAGGTAAAGGCACAAGGAACAAAGGAAGGCCTAGAAGTCAAACTCGGAACAGCCACACATGCATACAACCACCTTACAGGCGTACACCAGCAGCACAACAAACAGGCCCCATATACATACTCCATTACTGACAAACACCAGGAGGAATGTACACACATACCCCTCTCACAACAGCAGCACACAACACCGGTGCCACACACACTGAAGGCTGCCAATACTTGCCAGTCCATACCCACAAATACAAACACATCCTTGGCGTAGCCACAAACATCACACACACAGGGGTACCACAGTAAATGTCTGCATAAAAACATCACACAAACACATAACTCAAATGAAACACACACAGAACCACAACAAAACCATACATACCCTGTCAGCAAAACTGTGGCAAGGTGATGGGAGCTGATGCAGCGCTATTCCGGAAATAATTTCTAAAACCTCATCACCTTTCCCTGAAGTACTTAATCATACCCTTACTCATCAGTGGGGCCCATAACACTGCGAGTCACTCATACACACTTTCTCCCTACTTCATGGATTGGTGAATTTCAAAGGAGAGCTGCTGGATCATAGCGGAGTGTCTAAATTATAACTTAGTACTTATAATATATACACCTGCAGTTTAACCCCTCCACCGCAGCTGGAATTCTGCACCTGTGCAGCACATTCCGATCGCGGGCGTGGTCATGACGGCCCCCAGCCGTCATCAGCATATGCCCACCGTGATGCATGACGGCCGGGGGCCGTCAGCAGCATGGAAGGGGTTACATTGTTTTTACCATGGTTTTATCAATAGGACAATTATTCAGACACCCCACCATTGGTTGTCGATAGATCTGCTTGTAAAAAATTAGGCTTAGGACAACAAGACCAGCTTAATTCTCCATTTATCTAATTTTTTTTAAAGAAAATCTTCTAGCATAACCTGTATTTATTCGCTTTATTTATTTATTCAATGCAGAATAGATTTAAGAAAGAATTTTTTTTAACTCATACATTTATATTTAACTTAATTGAAAGTTCAGAAATAAGCACATTATTATTTTAGTCATCAGACACATATAAAGCAAAGGACAAACTATTTTCCAAAGTTCATCTCCCTACTCTCTCTAGCTAAAAACCTCATCTAAAGACTCCGTACTCATTCAAGAAAATAAAAGTTCAGAACATTTTTAAAGTTCTTACGCCTCAGGAAAGATTCAGCATTCCGGCAGCATGTCAGGATACAAAGATGGAAATCGAAAAGAGAGTTTTTTTCTTAAGTCTGAACTCAGTCTTTTATACCCTTTTTCACTACACTATCTATCTAAAAGGAGTTACTATCACTGTCTTTAAAAGTTCTGATTGGCCAGTCCAAGTGGTGGATGAGCATCACTTCATCATTTTATTATTTCTTTTCCGCAGTGTCAGCTGAATGTAAATGGTCCATTGTATTTTAAAATGTCCGATTCCGTCACGTCCTCAAACTAGCAATATCCAGTATGGTTTTCACGATTCACAATACTGATGTCCATATTTGTTGGCAGTCAACTAGGTTTTTCAGTTCACGCTGTCCTTGACCTGCTCTGTTCAGGCACAGGCAGCTCTTGGCCATCTGTTTTACACTGGCAGACATGCACAGTGTATTCTTGTTCTCGGAGTCACAGAAACGTCCATCTTGTTTTTAGGCCTCACAGGCCAAATCGGGAACTATTAAAGAAACAAACACAAATAGACGTTAATTATTGAATTATAGCCCTTCTGTTTACCTCCCCCATACTAAGGTATCCCTATTAGTTGTTACCTAGCAGTAAAGCAACATATATGTGTGGTTTACTCATCATTTCTTCAACCTTTATGCCACAAAACGTAGACAAAAAGCATTTGCATGCCGCTTGTGGTTAGTTTATAAAGCTGCGTTATTTATAAAACAACACAACATCACTCAGTTTGTCGATTATAGTTTGCAACAGGAAGCAAATTAGTATTCCCACGTGTATTTGTGTGTGCATTCTATTCTATGTTGATTAGTTTTCAAAACCACACGATTAGTTCATATTATTGTTATGAGAAAGGGACTTCGCGAGGGGAGTACAACATTTTGTTTTTCCAGCTCGCTCCATCAGAGCACAGACACAACAGGAGTGCGCAACCTCACCACTCAGGTACAAAGCACACACTACATACCAAAAATCACACAAGAAGTGCACCATCCCAGAACAACACAGCCACATCAAAACAACTACAGATGCACAGGCCAAACAAACTGAACAAACACTGCAGGACATCAGGAGACGCACATCAGGCAATTTCAAGGCCACACATACACTGCACTGAATGCACAACAAGCACTGTGTGCACACCAAGCATACCACTCACACACAGACATGAGTGACACAACAGCACACCCAGGAAGTGAAGCAACAACACAGCCAACCCACATACTGTCATATGGTTACTGCGTTTCTATGTATTGTGTTTAGCTAGCATGTGTTTATTAAATGTTTAAACAACATATTTTCCTTCGGCTTCAGTTTGCACACGACACCTAATTGTTATTGTAGCTTTCAACCTAGACGAAATACTTGATTTATTTGAGAATAATATGTTATTGCTCTGATATCAGTTGTGCTTGGTACACTTGGTACAACTGTCTGCACACTGAGAACTGCACCCTCTAAGAATAACCTAACACAAGGTTGCTGGAGGCCTGATTCTCGCACCACGTTAGACATAACACAAATAATGTTGCTGCCCACACTGGGCTCTACGCGGGTTTAAGATAGAGTTACAGGGAATGAATCAACACACTTGATGCTTCGCATGCAGAGAGCTGGTAGCTGTTGATATGATCTTCTACTACTGACATTTAGAGGTATGGGCCCGCCCTGCTAAAAACCCAAATGAGACCTTCTTAGATATAATATACTATGCTAAATAGGGTGCGCGAAATATAGGTGATACAGAATTCTATAGATTTTTGCATTATAACATGCTATCACCTCAGTTAGTCGATTATAGTTTGCAACAGGAAGCAAATTAGTATTCCCACGTGTATTTGTGTGTGCATTCTATTCTATGTTGATTAGTTTTCAAAACCACACGATTAGTTCATATTATTGTTATGAGAAAGGGACTTCGCGAGGGGAGTACAACATTTTGTTTTTCCAGCTCGCTCCATCAGAGCACAGACACAACAGGAGTGCGCAACCTCACCACTCAGGTACAAAGCACACACTACATACCAAAAATCACACAAGAAGTGCACCATCCCAGAACAACACAGCCACATCAAAACAACTACAGATGCACAGGCCAAACAAACTGAACAAACACTGCAGGACATCAGGGGATGCACATCAGGCAATGTCAAGGCCACACATACACTGCACTGAATGCACAACAAGCACTGTGTGCACACCAAGCATACCACTCACACACAGACATGAGTGACACAACAGCACACCCAGGAAGTGAAGCAACAACACAGCCAACCCACATACTGTCATATGGTTACTGCGTTTCTATGTATTGTGTTTAGCTAGCATGTGTTTATTAAATGTTTAAACAACATATTTTCCTTCGGCTTCAGTTTGCACACGACACCTAATTGTTATTGTAGCTTTCAACCTAGACGAAAGACTTGATTTATTTGAGAATAATATGTTATTGCTCTGATATCAGTTGTGCTTGGTACACTTGGTACAACTGTCTGCACACTGAGAACTGCACCCTCTAAGAATAACCTAACACAAGGTTGCTGGAGGCCTGATTCTCGCACCACGTTAGACATAACACAAATAATGTTGCTGCCCACACTGGGCTCTACGCGGGTTTAAGATAGAGTTACAGGGAATGAATCAACACACTTGATGCTTCGCATGCAGAGAGCTGGTAGCTGTTGATATGATCTTCTACTACTGACATTTAGAGGTATGGGCCCGCCCTGCTAAAAACCCAAATGAGACCTTCTTAGATATAATATACTATGCTAAATAGGGTGCGCGAAATATAGGTGATACAGAATTCTATAGATTTTTGCATTATAACATGCTATCACCTTTTGCTTATTATGGATTAGTGACTATGCTGATAACCCTGATTTTTATAATATGTATGTTGGTATTATATAAGATAATGCGTTTGAGAACTTTGCATTGAAAAATAAACATTTCAAACTTGCACGTGTGTTCTTTGGCTCCCAGTTTTGGTTGGAAATGATTATATAACGAAAGAGTGTTCATGTGTTCCACGATACCTGAGGTACCCTAAGTTCATGTTCTGGATTGTCTAAATCATTGGGAAGTTGTCAGTACCAATGAGACACTGTAGCTAGCTTGGTAAGGGGATTTCTGATACTAAGGTGAGTTTTGGGTCACCCTAACTCACCCAGGTTCTAGATCTCTGTGCACAGTTCTGTGGGAGAACGGAAACCCTGCTACATGGCGCCCATACGTTGTTGGCCTTATATCATGACACTCGAGTAGTATATCATTCAAACCTTAACACCTTCATTCCCGTTTCCGGAAAACGGCAGTGTCGGAAAAACCTACCTATTTTTGAAGTAGGTCTTTTCAAGCTTGAATCTATCTAAAAACGGTTTCCTTGAATTACTACCCAGTTGTGCTACAAAGTATTCTTTGTTTTTTCGAGTTCCTGTGCTACCATGGCACAAGCCGTGGACACCCCGCAGCATAGTCGCATTGCGGTGCGTGACCATTTGCGGGCTTTTAATGTCCCGGTGGAAGGCTTGGCTGTGGTTCTGGTGGGGAGTGCGGAACATGCTTACCCGTACGAACTGTTTTATTCGTGGGTGACATTTCCGGCGGTGGACGCTAATTCTGGAGTGTTCCATTCAAACACTGCTTCAGCTGTACCGGTTGCGTATGCTCCATACAGGGCACTGGAGGTTCCTATTGATGCTTGGCAGCATGGAGTTTGGTTTGGTGGCGCCCTACCACACGCTTTAACCGCTTCGAGGTTAGGTCCTTTGTCCATTCCGAGCACACCTTGGCCCGCTTTGGCTGGATTCACTCCTCACCCTAATCGCGCCACTTGTAACGTGGCTGATCTGCGGCGGCTTCATGAAGTCGCAGTGTCTGTGATTAGAGCGCTTGTTCAATACACAAGCCGTAATGTTCAAGACGCAGCCCCTAGGGGTGCGCAGCTTCGAGCAGAGCAGGCTGGTTTGAAAATCAATCCTGTCATGGTGAATTCCGTGATGGGCAAGAAGCCCCAGGTTAAGGACGATTTTCCTTTCTGGCTTACGGAGAAATTCGGCCAGCTGGAAGCTGTGTTTCCTAATACGAATCCTGGTGACAAACACCGGATTCTTACGCTAAGTTTACCGAAAGATTTGGCCCCTGAGCTTGTTGACTGTGAGACCTGGGGTAAGACGTTTGCAGCGGTCTATTCGAGGTGCTATGGCACCCCGTCTGTGACCAATCTGGGTGCGGTCCTTAAACGTGTTCAAGATGACCACGGACCGGAGTCGGCGGTTGAATTGGGTATGCGCCTGTGTGGCACCTTTGATGTAGTTTGCGATCTGATCCTTGCGAATGTCAAGGGGGATGCAGTGAACTTTCAGGTTGCTAACGCTTTAGCATTAATTCCCGAGGCCGAGAAACCTTGTCAGTTGGCAAGGATTATTGTGGCTGCTTATAAAACGGTTGGCCGTAATGCTAAGGGGCTTAAGGCTTTTCCTGATAAAGAGAAAAAGCAGCCCCAGGGTCAGTCTTCGGAAACTAGTGGTCAACCTAAGTCCAAGAAACAGAATTGGCCTAAAAAGCAGAATCAGGGTAAGCAACAACAACAACAAACACAGGTTTCTACTCCTCCGTCTCCGTTGCCTGCGCAGTCGGATCGTGTTTATGATTTGCGCGACTGCGCGATGATTAAATCACCTGAAAGGTTTCAGGCTTCTGACCAACGCTCTCCTCGTTCCTTTCAGGACTCATTGGCTCCGTCAACCGGTGGTGGAGGGGGCGGCAGGGACCGGGGTGGCCAGCAAGGACGTGGTCAACCCCGCCCGCGTAACGGTGGAGAGCAGCAGGAAGGCGCTACGCCCAAGAGACCACAGTTTGCCACGAAGAAAGTCGCCGCCCTGACAGCGCATCGATATGCCCCAGATAGTGAGAACGAGGCTTCGGAATCTGACGGGGCTCTGACCTTGCTGGACAGCGCGGCAGAGATTACCATAGTGAGAGAGGCCCTCCATCCACTGTTGAAGGTGACAGCGACTGACACTTATGTTGTAATTGAAACTGCTGATACGCATGTTGCTCCCCCTGAACGTCTTTTTGAAATTGTCCTGTTAATAGAAGGTGACATGCAGCGAACTATAAAAGGGGTATTTTGGGAAAATCTTTCGTCTACGTATGACATTTTGCTTTCGGAGGCTGACTGGCCCCCACCTTTTGTTCTCGCAGCTCCGCGAGGGGAGGAGGTGATCCTCCCCAGTTTCGCGCACACTGTATCGAGAGTGGAGGCGCTGCATTTTGCAGAAGAGTGGGCTCTGGCGCTTGCGCCGGCTGTGTACCGCAATCAGTGTGGCTGGGATAAATTGTCTCCAAGCCATGAGATTCCGTTACGGTCTCAGCCGCTGCCTCAACCTCAATATCCCATACGACGTGAAGCCAAATCTTCAGTCGCGGCTATCCTTGAACAATTGGAATATCAAGGTGTAATTGAAACGTGTGTGTCACCGATGAATAACCCCCTTTTTACCGTAAACAAGCCGGACGGCTCATATCGTTTGGTTTTGGATTATAGGCATTTAAACTTGCATTGCCGTAACTGCGCAGTACAGAATACTCATGGCTCTGCTTTAGTGAATAGTCTTGAGCGTAAACGGTTCAAAACCACGCTTGACATTTCCAATGGTTTTTATGCCCATAAATTAGATGGTCTAAGTTCCCAATGGACCAGCTTTACATGCGGCGGTGTGCAAAAAATGTTTCGGCGTCTCCCGATGGGCTATAAGAATTGTCCTGAAGTATTCTCCGCCCGCATAGTCTCTCTTTTGGAGAGCTTCGACTAAGTATGGGCGTAAAATTCGCTCCGCTCGCGGATTTTGCGGATTTTCGGGAAATTCGCAATCCGCGAGATTCGCGGATTTCCCGCAAAATCCGTTAAATTCGCACGCAGCGGATTTTTTTTCTGGGTGATACAATTTTTGCGGCGCACGGCGTTCATCAGCGTTTGCCGAGTTGTTTTTTCTCCATATTTTGCGAGTGCTGCGACATTTTGGATCGTGCTGCGGGATCCCGCGAGAATTTGGCGAGCGTGATTACGTAATCGCGGCTTGCCAACTTGCACAGCGAGAATTTGTCAACGCGAGTACGCCGTGATCACGTATCGCGGGACTTCGCAATTGCGAGCTTGGAGATGCGGCGAGCAGCAACAATCTCGCACTCACGAAAATATAAAATTTGCAATTCTGCACAAGAAATCCACCAGCAAGCAGCATAAACCTTCTGGGAATGATGATTTTTATCTGAATAACTCCTTAGGTTGACATTTGCCTGCACTTTTTTTGCGAGGAGTCCATTTTGGGGAGGGGGGGGGGTGGGAGGAAGGAAGTGCCCCACAGTCTTTAACTTCCTGTTCCTGTCCAGCAGGCTCCTCCCAGGGCTTTGTCCATCTCCTGGCCACTTTTCATTTGGATCTGGAGCTGGAAGGATTACTTTTTGTGGATGCTGCTGGATATTTGGATTTGAGGCCATTTTGACTTTCTTTGGATCACTTTTGGATTAGAAATTTCACAAGTAAGTTTGTTTGGGGCATTACAGTTGCTGCAACTACAATTTTGGAATTTTCGATTTTTGGGCTGTTTTGGGGCCTTTTGCCCAGGGGTACTCAGTGGTGGGTGGACTGAGTCTTTCTGTGGGGTGTCTTGAATTTAAACATCATGGAGGGCATGGATGGAATGGGATTGTGCTGATTTTTCAGTGATTTTCGTTTTTTGGGGCTGTACTTGTGGCCTTTTCACCAGGGGTATTGAGTCTTGCATGGGCCTAGTCTTTCTCTGGGGTGTCTTGAACTTAAACATCATGGAGGGCATGGATGGAATGGGATTGTGCTGATTTTTCGGTGTTTTTCGATTTTTGGGGGTGTTCATGGGGAGGGACAGGCCATGTGGCTGGGGGCCTTTTTGAGTGCTGCTACAGGCCCTGGCCATGTGCTGGGAGGCAAGTGGCCATTTTGAATGCAGGCATTGTTGTTAGGCCTGCAACCATTTTGCCTACTTTTCAACCTTTATGCCCAGGGGTAGTGAGTCTAGCATGGGCCTAGTCTTTCTGTGGGGTGTCTTGAATTTAAACATCATGGAGGGCATGGATGGAATGGGATTGTGCTGATTTTTCAGTGATTTTCGTTTTTTGGGGCTGTACTTGTGGCCTTTTCACCATGGGTATTGAGTCTTGCATGGGCCTAGTCTTTCTGTGGGGTGACTTGAACTTAAACATCATGGAGGGCATGGATGGAATGGGATTGTGCTGATTTTTCGGTGTTTTTCGATTTTTGGGGGTATTCATGGGGAGGGACAGGCCATGTGGCTGGGGGCCATTTTGAGTGCTGCTACAGGCCCTGGCCATGTGCTGGGAGGCAAGTGGCCCTTTTGAATGCAGGCATTGTTGTTAGGCCTGCAACCATTTTGCCTACTTTTCAACCTTTATGCCCAGGGGTAGTGAGTCTTGCATGGGCCTAGTCTTTCTGTGGGGTGTCTTGAATTTAAACATCATGGAGGGCATGGATGGAATGGGATTGTGCTGATTTTTCAGTGATTTTCGTTTTTTGGGGCTGTACTTGTGGCCTTTTCACCATGGGTATTGAGTCTTGCATGGGCCTAGTCTTTCTGTGGGGTGACTTGAACTTAAACATCATGGAGGGCATGGATGGAATGGGATTGTGCTGATTTTTTGGTGTTTTTCGATTTTTGGGGGTATTCATGGGGAGGGACAGGCCATGTGGCTGGGGGCCATTTTGAGTGCTGCTACAGGCCCTGGCCATGTGCTGGGAGGCAAGTGGCCCTTTTGAATGCAGGCATTGTTGTTAGGCCTGCAACCATTTTGCCTACTTTTCAACCTTTATGCCCAGGGGTAGTGAGTCTTGCATGGGCCTAGTCTTTCTGTGGGGTGTCTTGAATTTAAACATCATGGAGGGCATGGATGGAATGGGATTGTGCTGATTTTTCTGTTTTTTTTCTCGATTTTTTTGGGGTGTATAACTGAACTGATGTTCCTCTGTCTTCCATTGCTTTTAGGTGCACAAGACTCAAGAGAACCACCAGTGCCAGGAAGAAGTCCTGCAGCGGTGTGTGTGTGCAGCACAACGCCACGCGACGTCACGTCTGGCCTCAACAACTCTACAATTCGTGCAACTGCGGCCTGCTGTCTGACCTGCTCTGAAGAAGATGGCCCCCAAACAAGATCTTGGTAGCTCCTCTAGCAAGAAAGTTGCTATTAAGGAGCAGAAGAAGCAAGTTACCAAGGAGGCTGGTTTGCCGGCCGCCGCGTTTTTTGGGAGCAAAAAAAAAAAGTACGCCTGCAGCAGCAGCAGGATCTGCTGGGGACCAAGCTGGGAGCAGCACCCCCGCTCCATTGGGTTCAGTGCCTCCACCACCACGCCAACTTAAGTCAAAGCCCTTGAGTGCTTCAGAGGCAGTCAGTGTACTTCTCCAATCACCATCGACCAGTGATGTTGGCTCATCGCAAGAAAGTAGCAGCAATGTCCCTGAATCAACACAGGTTGTTGTAACTTATCTGACAAGTGTTGAACAACCACAGCCGCAACAACAACACCATGTGCAAGTACAAGCCCAAGTACATGTGGAAGGAGAGGCAGCGCAAGGAGATGCACAAGCAGAGGTGCATGGAGGGTCACAAGTGCCCACAATAGTTGTTCCTCCCGAAGTAGGGGCACATCAGGAAATCGACAATCAAGCCGAGGTATCATTGGAAGCCACTCCTCCTGATGATCATTCATTGTCTTCCACATCCCTAGCAAGGAAAGATCAAGGGGGGTGTCTACATCTTCTTCAAGCCCACCTCCTTCTGATGAACTGGATGAAAATTGGGAACCACCACGGCCGTCTGAGAGTGAGGCACACCATGATCTGACAAAGGTACCTAAGCGTAAAAGGAAGGTCGTCGAAAAACTCATAGCTATGGAGTGTGATGAGGCTCAACAAGAAGTGAGGGATATTGCTGCTGATGAAACCTCTCACGATGACGACGAGCCAGTCATCATAAAGGTCACTGCAGCCCCAGCGGGCATGCAGCAAAGAGACATTTTGAGCCTATCCCGAGAAGCTGCTGAGCGTGATGATGATGTCGACGAGGAGTCAATGGAAACACAACAATCATTGGATTTGGAGTTAACTAGTACACCAACACCTACCGCTTCCATATTTCTTCCTCGCAAGAAGGGACCTCCATCCACCTCGACCTCAATTAGTGGTGGTGAAAGTGCAAAACGTACTGAAGTTCGGCAATCCACATCCTCCACTTCATCTGGCATTTGCAGCAGGACCCCCACCACTACCAGTATCCCCGCCTCCTCTGGCCCCCAAAGACATTTCAAGTCTCCAGTTTGGGACTTCTTTAGTGTTTGCCCAAAAAAGGAAAACATAGCCATTTGTAGCATTTGTAAGCTTCGAGTTAGTCGTGGTAAGTTTTGTACCAACTATGGTACCGGAGGCCAGAGAGGTCATCTTAGGAGAACGCATGCTGTCCAATGGTTAGCGCACCTAGAGGTGATCAAGGAAGCCCGAATTGCACATAATGAAAACGTTGATTTTTCATCTGATGATGACGAGGAGGAAGAAGACGTGTCACACACTTCATTTACACCCAGTACCCCTGCCAGCAGCACACCCCATGTGAGCCACACTAAGAGTGTGGGAGAGAGTGAGACACCAATGCGAAAAAGTTCATCAGCGAGCGTAACTGGGTCGAAGATATCATCATCATCATCCCGTAAATCCTTGGTCCAGGGCAACATTAAAAAGATGTTGTTTACAGAAGCGCAATATGAACGCAACCACCCACTGACGCGTCTGTATAACACTAAGCTGGCTAAAATGCTAGCTCTGGACCTTCTCCCTTTTTCTTTTGTAGAAGGGGTTGGTTTTCTAGAATTAGTGGCAGCGCTCTGCCCTAAATGGAAGGTTCCTAGCCGGTTCTATTTTGCCAGAGTTGCGGTTCCAGCACTACATGAAGATGTTCTGAAGGTGATTGGGGCAGCTTTGCAGAAGAGTGCTGTTCACACTATACATCTGACAACAGACATGTGGACCAGTGGCGCAGGCGCTGATTACATGTGCATCACTGCACACTGGGCCTCTTTTTCAGGGGCTAAAGCAAAGCTAAACGCAGGTTTTGACCCGGACATTGTTTTTAAAGCTGCTCGGAAACATGCAACACTAGCCATGTTTGGTTTGGAGAAACGTCACACAGCAGAAAACATTTTGGATGTCTTCAACACAAAGGTCCTTGACTGGCTGTCCCCCAAAAAACGCCAGGTTGGTTATGTTTCCACGGACAATGGCTCCAATATAGTTAAGGCCATGCAGCTGGGTGACTATTTAAGAGTGCCGTGTTTGGCGCACTGTATAAACCTGGTTGTCAAAAAATTCTTGGGTGATAAAGACAGTGCAGCGTACAGAGTAGTGGAGACCTGCCGAAAAATGTGCAACCATTTCAGCCATTCCTTTAAGGCCCGGGAAGCATCTGAGGAGCCTGCTATATGAACGTCAAATGCCAGTGAAAGCACTCATCCAGGAGGTGGTAACACGTTGGAACTCAACCTTCTACATGCTTGAGCGTCTGTATGAGCAGGATACGGTACTCGATCACTATTTCTTAACACAGGGTACAGCTCAGAAGGAGGACCTTGTTGAAAATGAGCCCATAATCCTATCTATGCCCAGGCTGCTGGCGCAAACCGCCTCTTAGTTCCCATGTTGAATAGTTATTAAAATAAAGAGACGGGCGCTGGAAGCAGGAATCAAGAACAGAGTTTATTTCTCATGAGGAGAGCAAGTCATTTCGGACACGAAACACAGTGTCTTTCGGGAGGTGCTCTAACAAGTGAGCTGAGACTCTGGCTTTTATACTCTACAAAACACTTGATAACACAATCAGGAATGTATGACGCAAAAGAAAGACATCCCTATAATCCTCGTGGTGATCCTACCCATATACATTCACAATGGGGGCCCTTGACCTGCTGATAAGAGGGGAGGGCAATCTCGCAGCTGGGTGTTTTGTAGGATGTGTGCGCCGGATCATAGCCCGGGGGGTGGGGTGGCTAAGACCAATAGAGGATCCTTTGAAGAGGAGTGACTCTGTACAATAAGGGCAGTAAATGGTATCTCCTGGCCCAGGCGATGGCCTCGGACATGTGTGGTCAGCCGGACTCGGGGGAAAGGGTCATCAAAGGAGTGGTATTCATGCCGCGTGGACAATCGAGCGCGGAGGGAAGGCTTGTCAACAGAGGGGCATTCATGGAAGGGAAGGAGGTGTTGGTCAGGCGCGGCCGCGACTCTCAAGGACAGGGTCTTGCAAAAGAAGGTTTATGACTTGCCTGTGTGAGGAGAAGGGAGGGGGAGCCGGGGTGGACACAGGGACAGAGTCACACAGAGAGAGAGAGAGAGAGAGAGAGAGAGATCTTATGACCCGTACATGAGAGAGAGCGGGGGCAGTCGGGTGCAGCTGGGGAGGGCTATGCCCGCTAAGGCGAAGGATGCCTCTTCAAGAGGGAATGGGGGGTTTGCGTGGGTCGAGCAAAAGGGGCTGCCTTTCAGGGCAGGGTCGTGTACACACAGAAGGGGAGCCGGTGATTCTAATCTTAGGCGGGCAAAAAGGGCCAGGGTGCCTAAAATGGCTGTTATGTATACATGGGTACAGGCCTTTGCTGGCAGTAGGATGTAGTTAATGCTTTACGGTATTCATGGTACGCGCAGGGAGAGGAGTGGGAAAAGGGAAATGAACGTTGCTTATGTACATCAATATTAATTTTCTACAGTCGCCCCTTTTTACATAGCAAAAGTTCATTTTCGTGATCGATGATGGTACATATAAACAGGCACGGCCGCAGAATTAGCATTGTCAATATTAGCATATGGTATATAATCATGGACAGTTGATGTGTTTGGTAGAATACGGCACATAGGATATTGCATTTGTCGAGTTCCTACCATTTCAAAGCACTACATAGCATAAATGTTTCTGATTAAAAAAAAGTGTAACCAATGAACAGTTTTGACCAGGTAGTTGAGAGCGGAATTCAGTTCAATATACAATATTTCTTCATCCCAGTGTCTTTTTGTCTGTGAGCCATCACTGGTAGGCTCTAGTCCGAGTACTTTCGTTGGCGCTGTTGAGCACCGGCGGTGGAGCTATAGGTCCAGCTCTGTTCCATCCTTTCGCGTTGCAGGGTGCGGTCAGTCCTCTGCTGTTAGACCACAGTCCTGTTCCCTAAACAATCCGGTTGGTGGCGCCTCATGCTCGGCACCCATAGTTCTATGGCAGCATCCTATTCCCAGTGGGATGCTGTTCGTTCCTTTGGCAAAAAGTCACGTGGAAAAGAGGGTGAGTGTGGTCCAAATAGTCGATAGGGGAGAGGGTGGAGTTGGGTCAGAGTTCCTGGGACACACAAAAGGGACCAAGGGAGCAAAGGATAACAAGCAGGCAGGCCCATCCATCGGGCTCAAGGAAGGGGGACGGAGACTCCAGGCACACGTGGGTTTAGCAGGCGGGTGGCTTCGAGGTGGCCCGCCGTTTTTCATTTTCCACGTTGAAGTTGCGGTCTCGTCCCGTATCCTGTTGCTCTGCGGCTCCACCTTTGGTCGAGGTCACACGAGTCCCAAGATCCGCAGCCAGGCTGTACGTCACTCCTGACCCATCTCCTTCGGTGATCGTGAATCTTTGAATAGGTACAAGACAAGGTTTCAGTGAAATGGCAAAAGAAGATATCTACGCATGTGAATTCCTTCCTCAATTCTACGCATTTGGGAGATACGCTCATTGGTCACAGTCAGAGGTCCATTACCAAGCAGTGCATGTGTCAGTATTCCTACTGAGTTCATGGCAGGTCTATTCATCGCCTTATTTATAAATCAAGTGAGGTAAATGGTGTTCCCATTAATTGTGCATCACATCATATTCAGCATTTACAGAGCATTTCCCCTCAGGACTGGCTAACCTTTACGAACAGGGCGGGGGTGCCATTATCGAGAGTCAGGCAAGACATGGTCTTCTCGAGGGTAAACGGCTACTCATGTGCATCAAGTTTATATTCGGGACAGCAATTGGTGTTTATCAAAAATGAGGCGGGGAGGCTTCGAGCGCTTGCGCTTGGGTGCAAAAAAAAGGGGGGGGGGTGGGGCAATCCGGGCGTTGGGGGTTCAATCTGGACGTGGCGTTCGTTTCTGTAGAACAGATACACGGTGCCATTGACATA
This sequence comes from Lissotriton vulgaris, assembly GCF_964263255.1. Lineage (NCBI taxonomy): Eukaryota > Metazoa > Chordata > Amphibia > Caudata > Salamandridae > Lissotriton > Lissotriton vulgaris. The sequence goes on from NW_028242947.1 coordinate 23,058, forward strand.
CCGTTCCCCTATAAATGGCCAGATTTGGGGGACTTTAGTCGTCTTACTTGTCCTTTCCTTCTCAGCCAATTCAAGTTCATTCATTTTGCAGAAAGGAGAGGCAGTAATATGGCAAGGTACAATCATTTTAGTTTCAGCCAATTTCGCTGAACACCTTCGCGTTCAATAAATATCCAATCAGACTGGTGCCGGTGGGGCACGATTTTACCAAAAGAGAGAATAGGAAGACTCCCATAGAGAGTGAGAGTCGTCCGCAATCTAAACGAGCCATTCGGTACACGTATGACATGTAGGGAGAGAGAGAGAGAGAGAGAGAGAGAGAGAGAGAGAGAGAGAGAGAGAGAGAGAGAGAGAGAGAGACGTGTACAAAAATAGGTCATTTAGTGCGCTTACAACACAGAACAGCAAAGGTTAGGTAACATGCAGATACAGACAGAGGGAAGACATAAATCCGTACATTATACACAAACTCAGACAGGGAAGACGGCACATGTATTACACATATATAAGACATTTATGACAAGACAGGAAACAATTGTTAGCCTACAAGATCTGTTTTTATATGTATATCCTACGTATCTTTACTATCCTGTTTTATCTACGTGCTCAGTTCCTTCTACCCTACCCCCTTTTCCCTTCTCGCTCGTCACGCCTGCGAGCGTTCCCAATTACCAATACTCACACGTCGGCTGGTCGATTAGTAATTAACCTGGTCGTGCTAGTTACCCATGGTTGAATCTTAAGCCATTTTTCTGTTCCCTTCTTTGGTGGGAGGTTCTCCAGGCTGAGGCAACGGCAAGTATTGATCGGGAGAACAGTCGGACAGCTTGGCTATATCTATAAGAGTGTAAGAAAAGGGGGTAGTGCATTTTTGAACATCAGCAACATCTCTAACTTCCTAGACGGGTGGTGCTGTGGCAACCCTCACCCGTATAAATTTTCTTTGTCCTTTCCCTACCTAGTCAAACGTCCAGTTACATTATTTAACACGTCATTCTTAGTCGATTTTTCGTCATTCAGTACCTGTCCAGTTTCTATGTCAGTCCATCCTCTCAGTCGCTATGTCCTAAGGAGAAACAGTCATGTTAAGCCTACGTCTTTTAAAATCTTATTGTTATAACGACTAAACACATATTTCCCCCTTTCCCTCTTTCGTCGGTGGTCCAACCGTCGCTCTTCCACACCTCAGCCGACGTTCTGACGTGTCCTGCAGAAGGGAGGAAAAGAAGGGGTGGGGGGGGGGGGCAGCATTCGAAGCACATCATCATGCAGTAGTTCGAAAATGTTTTTACCTACCATATACTCGCCCTACCTTCTCGTACCGCATTCCCTTGCCATTTCGGCATTTCAGCCCAGAGGGACCAGTGGTGTCAGATAGATAATCATTGACGATCTGAGTATCTACATGAGCTACTTGGTCGTAACCCTCTTTATCGGGTGCAAGGGTGACGGTCAGGTGGCATTTTCTGTGGTGTCATTTTAAGGGTATCTGAAACACTTTTTCCGGCTGCTTGTGGCACATAAGGTAGCTGCTAAATATCTGATCCCTTTTGATCTACATCCTTCATCATACTTACTCTTCGCTCACAGTAGTAAGGCATCCAAAACTCATTAATGCAACTGCTACGACCATGCTTTCTTCTTCAAAATACTTTTAATAAACGAAATTGGTGGCAGTTCATTGCATAAAGTGCAGCAGTGCAAATAAAATCGTATTAAAATTCCCTTACAGAGCAAGCATGATGCATGTTCAAGAATTCATTTTTAATTAATTCAAAAATTCATTATCCAATACTCATTCGTTATCTAAGTTATACCAATTCATTTTCCAGATCATAATCAGTACCCACCCTAAGTCAATTCATTATTCAAGCACATACTCAACGCCCTTCATATCTACTTTCATTATCCAAAAACTGCACATAGATCTCGGGACAACAAGCTGCGCAATCTGGGTGTAACAGAGTTTATTCAAAGTACGTTTCATTTTGCGGCGACGCCATTTTAGGTGGGGTCAGGCAAGTTCCAGCACAGTCAGAAATTTTCTAGTCTCGCGTGGTTGGCCCAGAACTTTCCGTTGTCAGTTCAAAAAGGTTTTGTGCTATATTGTTAACAGTTTAGCAAATATGGACCATGAGTCAAAGAGTGGGAAGGGCGGCAACAATTTTCCTACCGGGTCATCCTGGCGTTCCTCCGGAACTGAACAAGTCCGTGCCGTGGCTTCATTTTAGCCATTTCCAATCCGAGGCTGGTGCCGGCAGGAGTTGTACCGGTGTCGTGGTTCCCAGTGAAGGGGGCGGGGGCACCCATGCGGAGGGATCGGAGCCCCCCGGCTCTTATAGAATCTTCAAGGTTGAGGGGAGAAGGCATGGAGCGTGTGCCCGTCCTGGGCAGAAGACTGCTTTATGATGTTGACCCTCTTTAAGTAAGAGCATTGGGGTGTCGCTGGAAGCCTCCACCTGGAGGGAGGTGGGGGAGGTTCGTTCGCGTCACCTCCCCCTTCCAGCGACCCCGCGCTGTTACTCGGCTCCGTCGTCTCGATATTGGCCGTGCTGGCTATTGAAGATGGGGGGGGGGTGGTCGGCGGCTGAGGCAAGACAGCCCCCCCTTTTCCTTGACATGTGGCGGGACTATCTGGAACTGTCCAGGCGTCGACATGTGGCAGCACTACCTGTAACTATCCAGGGAATTTGACATGTGGCGGGACTACTTGATTCGCCGCCATTCTCGCCTTCGGCTTCTGCCTTCTTCGTGGGTCGGACCAGGCGAGAGACAGAAGGGGGGGGGTGGTCGGTGGCTGAAGCAAGACAGCCCCCCCCCCGTGGCCTGCAGGGCAGCGGAAGAGGAGAGAAGGAGAGGACTCTGCCATTCTTTGGACCGCCTGCCCAACATCATCTCCTCCCGACCGTGGTCAGGCGAGCCCCTCGTGCCTCGAGGCCTCACCTTCCGGATGGGCGTAACCGCGGACCTGTTGCATTTTGGGAGCTTCCGGAATGAGGGTAGGTACCTATCGGATTGTTTCTATTTCATGTGATCGTTATTTGGGCGTGGCGGGCAATGAGGCAGGCATGTCGGGAGCAGGAACAGGCGTTGAAGCCTAGCTACCTCGTGGCTATCTTTGCTGCCAAACTTTTCGCCATTTTATATTTCTTATTATGAACTATTTCTAATGTTTCTTATTTTTAGTGAAGTCAAAAGCTCATCAGGGGGTTACTGACTTAGCCTGATTTCTTTTTAGTTTTCTTTTCTCTTCCTTAGCGTGTTTCGAGCTAAGGCTTTCTGTTAGTAGGGAACGGTGATCACTTCATATTTTTATGTGTCCTTTTCACTAGGGGGTACTTCTGGGCGGACCAGACGAGTTCCCTCCAATAAATGGTCCGGGGTGGAACGAGATTATCGATCAAAAGGGGAACATATATTCCTTCATTGGGGTATCATCCTGGACAGACCGAGCGATGTACTTCCATCTACTAGGGTAGCCTCCTGAACGGACCAGATGGTCTACCTCCACTAAATGGCCCATGAGCGGGGAGCATATGTCCTCCATAAGGGTAGTCTCCTGGGCGGACCATGCGAGCTACCCCCCAAACAGTGGGGAGTGGGTAGGACTGACGAATTCACAAAGGGGCATAACCTACCCTTTACTACTTGCAAAGACTAGATAGAATATTTCTATTCCACGTTGTTTGCAGGCAGAAAATACCTCAAACGAAACAATTCCTGGAACAACAATGTCCAGGCAACCAACCAATCAGTGGGGAGAAAAACAGGCATGACGGATTACAATGGGGACAAATGTCTGCATTACCTGCCCTTCGCTATCCAAAAAGGAAGACAGAATATTTCTACTCGTCTCAGTTTGTAGACAGGGAAGATCTCAAAGAACAACAATCGACTATCAACCGACTTCAAACAATTCTCAAAGAACAACAATCGATTATTAATCGACTTCAACAATTCTTAAAGAACAACAATCGGTTATCAATCGACTTCAAACAATTCAGTGGGGAGAAAAGTAGGCATGACGGATTAATACCGGGGACAAAAGTCTGTATTACCTACCCTTCTCTATCTGCAAAGAGGGACGACGTTCCTATTCGCCGCTGTTTGAAAACAGAGAATGTCTCGTTCTCAGAAGAGAACCAATATGTCAAGTAGCCCTCAAAGCTAAATGAACCAATACCAATAATTTCGGTATACAAATACCGATTTTCAATACAAACAATCAACAATCAGCAATTTCGGTATACAAATACCGATTTTCAATACAATCAATCAACAATTAGCAATTTCGGTATACAAATACCGATTTTCAATACAATCAATCAACAATTAGGTGGATAGAACCACCCAACCAATCAGGCGTAGGAACGCCCTACTTAATCTTACCCGGACCGGACCATACGGACAGTTCTTCGACTTCCTCCTCCAGCGCCCGTTCGTTCTCTTACTCCATGTAGCATTCCTGTGGGATTCCAGTCAGGACAATAGGTCACTGCAAGAGAGGTCCGTTCAGAATTAGTGAAGCTCTGTCGATCGGCAGCCGGGCGAGAGCCCTCTCAAGGCAGGCATGCTCCGATCATTTAGATGTTCACTTCTTCGTTTGGATCTCTCTTACCGCACCCCATGTCACTGATGGACCCCGCGTTGGGACGCCAATTGTTGAAAATGAGCCCATAATCCTATCGATGCCCAGGCTGCTGGCGCAAACCGCCTCTTAGTTCCCATGTTGAATAGTTATTAAAATAAAGAGACGGGCGCTGGAAGCAGGAATCAAGAACAGAGTTTATTTCTCATGAGGAGAGCAAGTCATTTCGGACACGAAACACAGTGTCTTTCGGGAGGTGCTCTAACAAGTGAGCTGAGACTCTGGCTTTTATACTCTACAAAACACTTGATAACACAATCAGGAATGTATGACGCAAAAGAAAGACATCCCTATAATCCTCGTGGTGATCCTACCCATATACATTCACAATGGGGGCCCTTGACCTGCTGATAAGAGGGGAGGGCAATCTCGCAGCTGGGTGTTTTGTAGGATGTGTGCGCCGGATCATAGCCCGGGGGGGGGGGTGGCTAAGACCAATAGAGGATCCTTTGAAGAGGAGTGACTCTGTACAATAAGGGCAGTAAATGGTATCTCCTGGCCCAGGCGATGGCCTCGGACATGTGTGGTCAGCCGGACTCGGGGGAAAGGGTCATCAAAGGAGTGGTATTCATGCCGCGTGGACAATCGAGAGCGGAGGGAAGGCTTGTCAACAGAGGGGCATTCATGGAAGGGAAGGAGGTGTTGGTCAGGCGCGGCCGCGACTCTCAAGGACAGGGTCTTGCAAAAGAAGGTTTATGACTTGCCTGTGTGAGGAGAAGGGAGGGGGAGCCGGGGTGGACACAGGGACAGAGTCACACAGAGAGAGAGAGAGAGAGAGAGAGATCTTATGACCCGTACATGAGAGAGAGCAGGGGCAGTCGGGTGCAGCTAGGGAGGGCTATGCCCGCTAAGGCGAAGGATGCCTCTTCAAGAGGGAATGGGGGGTTTGCGTGGGTCGAGCAAAAGGGGCTGCCTTTCAGGGCAGGGTCGTGTACACGCAGAAGGGGAGCCGGTGATTCTAATCTTAGGCGGGCAAAAAGGGCCAGGGTGCCTAAAATGGCTGTTATGTATACATGGGTACAGGCCTTTGCTGGCAGTAGGATGTAGTTAATGCTTTACGGTATTCATGGTACGCGCAGGGAGAGGAGTGGGAAAAGGGAAATGAACGTTGCTTATGTACATCAATATTAATTTTCTACAACCTGAGGATGGGTGCGGCGCAATGGAACATAGTTAAAAGCCTGACACGCATGCTTCGTCCTTTTGGGTTCTTCACGCGTGCAGTCAGCAAGGAGGACTGTAATTTGGGAAAAGCTATCCCATTGTTGTACATGCTGGAGCACCAACTGAAGGAGGTGTGTTCTGTGTTTGAAAAAGATGAAAAAAACCAAGACCCTTTTGTTCTGGCTGAGAAATTATTAGAGCACCTACAAGGTGATGAACGTCTTAAAATGATCCACTCAAACCAGCATTACATTTGTGCTACTATTCTGGATCCACAATACAAAAAGGCGCTGGCAGGCCAAGCATTCTTTCCTTTTGCTGATGAAGATGTTACAAAGTACAAACAGTGGATAGCCTCCTCAGCCAAGAGGTTTGAAAGAGAACGGCAGCAAATTGAAGGAAAAGGCAGTACATCAGCATCAGCAGGCCATCCCCAGTCACAACAATCCTCTTCTGTGGCTGCGGCACAAGTGACCTCTCAGCCGTTAAAGAGACCGGCAACCGGATCATCTGCACCACCAGACACAACAGTAACATTGGAGGCTGAAGAGGATTGGCTAGCTCGGCTTGGGTTTTGTTCTCAAAAGGTCACAGCAACAGCTAAGCAAAGTGTAGGAACCTTGGAGGAGAACCTTGATTCGATGGTCAAGGACTATCTGAATGACTCAACAGAGGTCTATGTTAATGCTGACCCATTGGCGTATTGGCATGGGAAAAAAGAATTGTGGCCACAGCTCACCAACCTGGCTTTAAACTACTTGTCTTGCCCACTCGCAAGCGTGTCTTCTGAACGTGTTTTCAGTGCTGCTGGTGGGATTGTAACTTCCAAACGGAGCCGCCTCTCGCCCAAAAATGTGGAGAGGTTAACAATGATCAAGATGAATCAGCACCTCATACCACCAGATTTCAGAGTATGAGAAAGCGCGCCGGGTGAAGACGAGGTGGACAGCAACATAGATGAGGGAATTTCTTCTCTGTCAGGTGATACTGACCTCACCCTGCCTGAATTAGCAGAGTATGATGACAAAGCCTTATTCTTATTCACGGACCGTGATACCGAGCCCTGAAAATGAGACAACGAATCAATAACTTTCTTTTTCATCCTTATTCACTTTTATTCCTGTGTGTCTGTCTTACTTTGTTGTGCACAGTTAATATAATTCAAACTTTAATCAGATAATCACAAAAACAAGCCCATCAGCAGAACTGTCTTCACTTGTTTGCTAATTGATTTGAAGGTGCCGCAGTCTGCATTCCTCAGGTTCACAAGATCAGAAGAACATGCTCCTCTATCCTCCTCCTCCAGACTCCTATTTCCATCAAAGCAGAGGTCTGGTTTACGCCCAATGAAGAAAGACTCAGCACTTGTGGGGGTGTTGTTCTACCTCTTTGCAGGTGAGTTGACGGCTCTGGGGCCATTGCTGGGAAGCTCTAATACCGGATAAAAGTGGTTTGGACCAAATCCCAGGCGGAAATTTTTTTGTGTTTTTGCTGACTTGCTTGCCTTTGAGGTGCTCTTAGGGGGGGTTCCGTCTGTTTGTGGGTGAGTTTCGGGGTCTGTGAGCACTGCTGGGACACTCTAATCTTGATTGCATTTGCTTTTCAGGAAATCCGTGGTGGCAAACCGGACTTATGGCCTAGCTACGCAGCGCGTTTGGACCGAAGGCAGAGAAATATTGTGAGTAGGAGATGTTGCTTTTGGCCTGTTTGGGGGTGTTATGCTTTTTGGCGGGTGGGTTGGCGGGTCTTGGGCCATTCCTGGGAAGGTCTAATACCGGGTAGAAGTGGTTGGGACAAAATCCACGGCGATTTTTTTTTTGCTATTTCTGACATTTTGCTCAATGTAGCATTTTCGGGGGCCTGTTTGGGGGGCTTCCTGGTGTTTGTGGGTGGGTTTCGGGGTCTGGGAGCACTGCTGGCTATGGATACTTTACTTTGCAAGAGGTTTGAAGCAAATCCATGGTGGCAGAGGGGAGTTAGGGCCTAGCTGCAGAGCGCGCGCGGAGTGATTTGGGAAATTTGGAAAAAAATGACTAAGTCCCCATTTTTGTACTTTTGCTCTTTGGCTGTTTGGGGGTCTTCTACTCGTTTTCTCCTGGGTTGACGGCTCTGGGGCCATTGCTGGGAAGCTCTAATACCGGATAAAAGTGGTTTGGACCAAATCCCAGGCGGAATTCTTTTTGTGTTTTTGCTGACTTGCTTGCCTTTGAGGTGCTCTTAGGGGGGGTTCCATCTGTTTGTGGGTGAGTTTCGGGGTCTGTGAGCACTGCTGGGACACTCTAATCTTGATTGCATTTGCTTTTCAGGAAATCCGTGGTGGCAAACGGGACTTATGGCCTAGCTACGCAGCGCGTTTGGACCGAAGGCCGAGAAATATTGTAAGTAGGAGATGTTGCTTTTGGCCTGTTTGGGGGTGTTATGCTTTTTGGCGGGTGGGTTGGCGGGTCTTGGGCCATTCCTGGGAAGGTCTAATATCGGGTAGAAGTGGTTGGGACAAAATCCACGCCGAAAAGCCTTTTGGCACTTTTTGTAACTTAGGGTTCGTTAGCGTTAGCCCTAGCAGCAGGATTGCATGTGTTTCGGGGTGTTCTAGATTTTTGCAACTGAGTTCGGGGGTCTTAGAGCACTCGTGAGAATGTGTAATTTTGGTTGCAAGTCATTTGAAGAAAATCCATGGTGGGAAAGGGGGGATTTGGCATAGTTAAAGAAAGCCTTTGCCACTATTCTTAACTTAGGGTTCGTTAGGGTTAGCAGTATTTCTATTGCATGTGTTTGGGTAGGGGGGGTTTTCGAGTCTTGGAGCGATGCTGGCTATGGATACTTTTGCTTGGTTGCTTGCAAGTGGTTTGAATGCAATCCACGGTGGGTAAGGGGGTATTTGGGCCTACTTTTACTTTCAAAGTACGTTTTGTCACCAGTTTTCTGCTAGGCCTCGTTTTTTGCGATTTGATTGGGGGTCTTCTACATTTTTGCGACTGGCTTTAGTAAGGGTTTGGGTGGGAGCACTGCTGGGAAGATCTAATTTTGTTCTAAAACACAGTTTACAGTACACCTAGCTTGAGGGGAAAGATCCGCTACATTAATTTGCCAATACTTTATTATCCTTCAAAAGGTGACTCCGACAGAGTACGCACTGTCAAAAATATTGTACTGTCTACTAGGAAAATCAAAGTGTGGCTTTTTGCACTCCACAGCCTACATACCTTATATTTATTTATCAGTGGTGTTGTAATATTATATCACTTCCTGTTTTTCGTTGAATAATTACAGGCCGGGTTTCAGTCTGTGCAATGGGGAAAAAAGGATGGAGTCAGGCTTCACATTAGCGAGCCGCAATTCAGCATCCGCCAGGCAGGCAGTGGACAGGGTGTCTTCTGGTCACCAACATTGATGGACGAAGCGTCAGATGGAATGGAGGAGTGCCGCTAATAAGAGGAATTTTTTTCAGCATGCAACTTACTTACCAAATTCAACAGGACAACTACAACAACATACAGATACAGTATCCATTGTGTTTTTCTAAGACTGTGACTGCATTTCTTGGATCTCTCTCTGCTTCTAAATTGATCCCTTAACACATCACTTAGTCCACTCCACTATCACATCTGCACCACACATAGTCATTTGTAAGTGCTCCGACATAATTCGCAAGTCGCAGCACGCCCCAGCCCGTAGAGGACTGGGATAGCCCCAATGATGAAGCATGTCACCAAGGGGCAACCCTGGTGAGTGAGGGGACACCTAGAAAAAGAGCAATTTCTCCTTTTCTATCTACTACACCTTCCAGACCAACCCCATTGAGTGTTGTGAATGGTTTTATAGTGACCAGCAAGGCTCTCAGGTATCTGGCAACAGAGACCTTATCTTGAATATAGTTATCAATAATTCCACACACGCCCTGTACTGTCGCATTCTTTCTTCCACAGTTGTTGAAAGTACTACTTACTTTTCACTGACATGCATGCAGTAGTGCATGCACTTTCAAAGATTGATGGATAGGTTTGTACCCAAAGATTTGTTTATGTTCAATTGTTTGTCCATGCTGTGCTTTTTTTACAGGGTGTCTTCTGGTGGTGACCAACATCGATGGACGAAGCGTCAGCTGCAATGGAGGAGTGCCGCTAATAAGAGGAATTTTTTTCTGCATGCAACTTACTTACCAAATTCAACAGGACAACTACAACAACATACAGATACAGTATCCATTGTGTTTTTCTAGGACTGTGACCGCATTTCTTGGATCTCTCTCTGCTTCTAAATTGATCCTTTAACACATCACTTAGTCCACTCCACTATCACATCTGCACCACACATAGTCATTTGTAAGTGCTCCTACGTAATTCGCAAGTCGCAGCACGCCCCAGCCCGTAGAGGACTGGGATGGCCCCAATGATGAAGCATGTCACCAAGGGGCAACCCTGGTGAGTGAGGGGACACCTAGAAAAAGAGAAATTTCTCCTTTTCTATCTACTATACCTTCCAGACCAACCCCATTGAGTGTTGTGAATGGATTTATAGTGACCAGCAAGGCTCTCAGGTATCTGGCAACAGAGACCTTATCTTGAATATAGTTATCAATATTTCCACACACGCCCTGTACTGTCGCATTCTTTCTTCCACAGTTGTCGAAAGTACTAATTACTTTTCACTGACATGCATGCAGTAGTGCATGCACTTTCAAAGATTGATGGATAGGTTTGTACCCAAAGATTTGTTTATGTTCACAATTGTTTGTCCGGGCTGTGCTATTTTTTCTTGTCTCACAAAACCTTTCCCAAAAACCCCCGTACCCATCCATTTTTCAAACCCTAACCCTCTGCCCCCGGGCTGTGTGGTTTTGATTGATGTGTGACTAAATTACAGCAATAAATCCACACACTTGATGGGGAGGATAAGGTGATACCAACAGGCTGGTGAAGAAATCCGAGGATATATTCTTACTCTGCTTGACAAAGACCCATGGCTAATGTCAAAGAACTTCAACCGAATTAGTAGTTATACTTTACCATTTGTTAGGCTACAATGTGGCACTGTTCTAGTGTACTGTCACCTGCTATATTCTCTATTGTACCGTTGTATTGCTCAGGAGGACAAACCAGATTTCATTTTCTTTTTTTTCATAGGCATGCAACTGCCACTGTGTCACACCATTAGTACCATAGCTATGAGGAAATTTTATCCGCCCAGGATTGCCAACCTTATTCGCTGTTTCCCGTGGAGCCAGCCCTGGGCCTAGCCCTACTTGCAAACAGAAATTACAGGTAAGATAGGCGTTTGGTTGGAGGTAGTATAATGGAGTATTAGGAGAGACGAGAGATTGACGGTAGTACTACTAAAGTCCTAGGACTATTCAGGAAAACAAACTTACTGTTAAACCCCCACCCACCAGACTCAAAAGCAGTAAAAAACAGGTATGGTCAGATAAAGTTTCAAAAAGTATATTTTTATAGCCCTAACAAAATAATCTCCCGCAAGACTCTCCCTAACCCCAACGATTGTCCTTCAAAAGTACCCAAAAAATCCAACTCCCAATTCCCACCCCCCAAAAGTCTCTAAAAAAGGGGCAAGGGACACTATGGCAGGGTGCTGTTGGCTTTAGCAGCCAGGGCATCATGCTCCTTGCGGAGGGTGGCAAGTTCGAAGGGGAGGCCCTCCACCAAGTTCTTATAGTTCAGGACCTCCTGCTCCAGGTAGGACAGTCTGAGGGATAAGCGGCGCCGGTGTGCCTTGCAAATCCTGTGGGGGGCAGCTACTGTCTTTGTTGCTCGGCGTTGGCGTTTGGCTTTGGTAGCCCGGCTCCGTACCGCTGGAGCACTGCGCTGGCTGGCAGCCCGCACGGAGGAGGATGCAGCTGTCCCCGTGGACGTTGTTGTTGTACTAGACTGCGTCTCCTCCTCCTCCAGGGCCACCAGCCGCCGATATTCAGCGACAGTGGCATCCAGCCTCCGTTGCCGGGCCATTCGAGCCAGCTCCTTCCTCCTTGATGGTATCTTGGATTTGGAAGGAGCAACTACATGAAGAAAGAAAGACATACTCTGTAACCAATGCTCCTTAGGATTAACACAAAATGATTGAGCAGAAAGTTGTCACAGTACAAGTAGCAAATTGAAAGCACAGTACATAACTATTGAGGACAGTATCTATGTAACCTCCGACTTCTTCATCCTTGCTCTAACATTAGTGGGAGTTTAAGGAACAAATTCTACAAGCACTATGGACTTCCATTGCAGTCGACTATGACAGTACACCAGTCTTATTCTTCTTCTTCTCTCTTGTTTAGGAAAATTGGTACGTTATCTTATGCAAGCCGGCATAATGCCAGCGCAGTGAACTTGCACCCGAGAAAAACAGACGCACACCATGGTGAGTGAGACAGACTTGCGTTACTGTACCGGTCCAGTACATGCAGGTGGTGAAGCTCTTACTTTTCAATTAAGGGTGGCACTGAGAATACTCTGTTAAAAGGGCTACTGCTTAATTAATTCAGCTTTCACCCTACAGTGCAAATGAGTATTAGAAAAGGAAAATAAAGAAGCTAAATAATCTGATTATCTATCACTTCACATGGGATGTATTTGATGACATATGGGATGACTTTAGGTGCTTTGCTTATTATTGAGTGAACAGTGATACCCCCACACATGAATGACGTACTACTACTAAACTAAAGTTATTAAGAGAGGTAGGGAGTGTCCACCGTAATAACCGGATATATGCTGTGCTTGCAGTTGCACTACAAACTACTGCTACTATTCATGGTAGTATTTGGACAAAATTACAACTTCATTTCCTTGCCTTTCCTACACTGGAACAGACGTGCGGGTGCGGTGTTACATGCTCTTCAAAGTAACACTTAGTTCATCCAGTGACCGTCTACTCTCTCCAGATAAACATATGCTATCTAATGTTATGTTATGTTATGTTATGTTATGAAGCTTTTGTATAGCGCACGGCTACTCGAAAGGAGTGTCCCGACGCTTTCCACCTGCAACTCAGAGTAAAAATAACACAACACAGCGAAAAAGAAAGAAGAGACAAAAAAAAAGAAACATTAGAAACAGCCTAAAGATTAAAGAGTCTAAGAGTCAGATAGTACCCTGAATGATCCAGGCATCCATCCATTCAAAGTATATGCACACATACAGTTTCTGTTTCACCCACCCAGGCTGTTCTCCTTACACACATCCTTGCTTCATCATTCACCCAGCCATGCACCATACCATATTCTTTCCTTCCCAGCCACCTCGGGGACCAAGCAAACACATATCATTCTTCTTTGCCAGTCATTGTTAGAAACGGGACCCTGGCCGGCCAAGACTCGCGTCGAGGTCAGTCAGGGATCACCACTTCTAAAGTCAGGGCAGGGGAGTCACACACCAAGGCAACCCCCACTCGCCCTCTAGGTAGCGTGGCGCGAGCAGTCTAGGCTAAACTTGGAGGCGGTATGAGTTAAGTATTTGCGCACGCACCCCAGCAACAACACCCAAGGCCCACCACAAAGAAAGACTCCACACAAGGTTATATAAAAAATAGCCTTTGTATTATAATAAACAAAACACATTAGATAACACACGCAAACTGTACAATGTGCCAGGGGCACGGGCAGAATTTACAAGGGGAATTATGTACAGGACAGGGCCACATGGACCACTGTCAGGGGTAGGCACTTGTTAGGAAATAATACTGGTAGATATACACTTATGTTGTAAACATAGAATGAGTAGCACCAAAATTACAAATGCAACACACATCCAGTAATCACTGGTACAGTAAGGACCTCCTAAGCAACCCTAACTCACTGTAGGTAAATCACGCAGGTAACTAGGACCTAAGGAAGGAATACCAACACCTAAGCAGTTAACTCTTAGCAAAGGGAAGGAAACCTAACATGAAATGAACCATCAACACTCTACTATGCAGGTCACCTTTAGCATAATGGATAAACATAAACACTCCTCTCTGCAGGTCACATTTAGCAAAAGGGGATAACCATAAACATTCCTCTTTGCAGGTCACATTTAGCAAAAGGGGATAACCATAAAAATACCTAATCAGGTTACTTTTAGAAAAAGGTACAGGTTAGAACACATGCGCAAGAATTACATAGCAAGAAATAATGCGCGGGGTGCACAAAGCACAGCACTCAAAAGTGTCCCTCAGGCCAACTGGCCTCGAAAGGGGCGGAATGCCCTGAGTCTCAGTGTCAGGGGGTCTGTGCAGGCAGCACAGAACACAAAGCCTAAACGTGGCAACTGTTCACTAAGTGCTGGACAGTTGATAACAGGACTGAGCAACGTTGGAGCCAGGAGGGCTCAAGAACCAAGTGGGCAAGGAGCCTCTCAGGGGCTCACCAAGCAAAACGTACAATCTAGAGCTCAGCGCTCTTAGGATAATCAAAATGCCCCCAGAGCCTCTCTCAGGGCTCTAAATGATGTGGGCAATGAGCCTCGCTGGGCTCGTAAGGCAAAAGTGGCACCGTAGAGCTTCTGTGCTCTACAACGATGAAAATGCCTCCTGGAGCCTCGTGGGCTCAAAGAACAAAGAATGGCCCCTCTTGTTGGAGTCCCTCGTGGACTCGGGAAGCCTGTGCTCGTTGGAGCGGCCCGCTGCCTTTCGGGGCCGCTCGGGACACAAGAAGGAATGGCCAATGCCCCACGAGCCTCTGGGCTCGAACACAACGAGGACCTCGCTCGGTCTGCACACGGAGGGGGAGGGGCGGCACCGACAACGTGCCCCGACGCCCTCCTCCCTCCCTTCACTCACCGGCTGTCTCCGTCGGCGGCGAGGTTCTGCGGGGGCCGCGGGCGGGGCTCCTCTTCCTCGGGAGCCTCGTGGACACGGGAGCCGGCTGCTCCTCTCGCGCTCCGCCTGGACCTGTCCCGCTGCACGCCGCCTGACTTCCGCCGGGGCCGCCAATGGCAGCGCGGCCCTGGGGGTCAGGAGGCGGGGCTTCCGGGTCGCTCTAGGCAGCGGCCCGGCGACAAGTCTCGATGCTCCCGGGCTGCGGCGGTGATCCGGGGACAATGCCGGGTGGGCACCGGCTCACAAATGAATACAGACCACGGGGCAATGCCGGGTGGCACCGGCCTCGAAAATAAAGGCAAAGCGAGGTGGCACTCGCTATTGCCGAAACACGGCAAAATCGGTCCCAATGCCGGGTGGGCACCGGCAATGTAAATAAAGCGCTCCCAAGCGCCACAGGCCAAAAATAAAGCGCTCACAGCGCTAGAAGCCAAGCACAGCGCTCTCAAGCGCCCGAAAGATAAGCAAAGCGCTATTGAGTGCTGGGGGCACAAGGAAAGCGCGCCTAGCGCTAGAAATCCAAGAAAAGCGCTTCCAGGTACAGCAACAGCTTCAGCAGGGTCTGGAGGCAGGCAGAGGGGCAAGGCAGGGCCAGAGCCAGCACACTGGGTCTCCAGGCAGGGAGACAGCCAAGTGGCGGTCCTCTTGGCCCCTGCAGCAGCAGCAGCCCCCTCTGGCAAGATCCTAGGCAGAACCAAGAACAGGACAAATTGTATGGGGACACAGCCCCTTCTTATACAGCAAATTCCTTTGTCTCATGGTGCAGGGTGGGGGAGAAACCAGTTGCAGCTGGTTCTGAAGTACTCTGTTTACCCCAACCACCCTCTCTATTCACTGGCAGGGCTAGGGCCATCAGTCGCACCACAGGGGGTGGAGCCAGCATTGTCTGGGGAAAGTCCAGGCCCATCAGGGACCAAGTGCACTCCTCCCAAGCCATCAAGCATGCTGATCTCACACTCACCACCGGGCAGACCCATCCAGCCTTCCTGGAGCCAGGCTCACCAGCCAGCTCCAGCCAATCACACTGCAGGCATATTTTCCAGCAATATGCCAAGTCCCAGAAATGGCATTTCTACACATGCCACATTCACGCAACATACATCATTGCGAAGCATTCATTCCCACGAACACGCACATACCAAATTCGAGCATGCACTCCCCACACATCAGGAATTACTAGGGACACAGATATTCCCCATGCATCCCTATGGGAGAGCAGGCCAGCCTAACTACATGCACGCACTTTACTCTGGGACACAGAGAAAAAGTGCGCACAGACCAGAAAATCATCCACGCATATCACAGATAAAAAGCAAAAAGATTAGGGGTGAACCTGCCTTAAGGGCCAAGTCCAACAGTCATCATTACATTTCTCGTCCTTCCACACTTACTTACACCCTTCTTTCGCTTTTCGTTCATCCCTTCCATCAAGTTCACCTCAGATCTGATTGGGATTCTTCTCGCCAAAAACTTCACAGCTAAGTCGAAGTACATTTAGAGGAGGCTACTTCCTGGTTTATTTATAATACACCCGTGCAGAAAGCACACTCTGCAGTCTTCAATCTCAAATGAGTAAGGAATGTATAGCTTACCTCTGCCCGCCACCACCGTGTCATCCCCCACAGATTTGTCCGGCACTTCCACCGCCTCCTCCCCAGAGTTGTCCTCGTCCAATGCCACCACCACCTCGACGCTGGCCCCGCCTCCAGATGTTCCACCTACAAAGTACATTTAATAATGTTAGAATACACCACTCACTACTATATAATATTTGGTCTAGGAGGAAGAAAGAAATGTGAAAAAAAACTGTATACAATTTAATAATTTGTGACTGTCTACTGTAAAGTAAAAATGTCCCTTTTTCCAGGGAAGGCTGTTGTCTTGCTGCACTTTTTGGCACAACTGCTGAATGCTTGCTTTTTATTTTTAACACGCACCACTTTTTCTCCTAACAGACAGAAGATTGACTTCTAAGAACACGAGCAGGATCAAGTTCAAACCAGGTGAGAGCTGGGCTCGACCACAAGAAATGTGTCCAATTAATCGTCAGCACTAAGCACTTTTCCATTTCCAGTTAAACGTTTACTTTTATGACAAACTTGATTTCAATGAATGTGTTTACTTTTAATAAAGCTTTTAAACTCAAATAGACTCTGTGGTTTTTGGTCCTCCAGACTAGAGTGGATGAGCTAAAGGTTTTGGAATTTTTGCAAGCATGAGTCCGTGCCTCTGCCATTGGTGACTTTGGGAGCTAAATGACTCTGCCACACTATCTAGTCAGTAAGGAGATTGGGGGTTCAACTACAAAGTCTGTTATCACTGAGGTATGTGGAAAATCTAACAGCACCTATTATAATTGATAAGCTAAGCAATGCATTATTTAGTGTCCATAGTTCTGTTTGCGCAGATTTGTCCCTGCAACAGTAGTAGAATGGATTGTCCTCCTATCCAAACCAAAAGTAAAGTAGTATCTTATTCTTTCTTGGTGGTCATTCACCTTTTTATTGTTGGCAATTGTCAAAGCATAAACATTTAGAATACTTGAAAAGACATTATGGACAATCCCAGAGGACTGCACTCAGTTCACTGACTAGAATGGGAGTCCAATGGAAATGCCAAATGTGCAATCTTAGTTAGCTACACAGACAGACTAATAAGAACAATCTAGTAATACCACACAGAGTCATAGTCGAGGCAGGATAATAATTTAGATCCTGTCTACAAGAAGATCAAAGACGATTTAGAAAAAATCGAATGAGGAACGCTAGGAAAAAATAAGTACTCTATATTAAAATTAAAACTTACTGGGGCCAGCAAAGGAGCCCTCGCCTGCCCGGTCCTGGCCTGCATCGTCAACAGCACCCTCCTCCTCCTCCTGTGTCCTCCTCTTGCCCCTGGGGGAAGCTGATGTACAACATGAAAGAAAGAAAAACAGAAAACATGGATGATATTTGTCAACCAAATCAAACATTTCAAAAGAACTAACAAAATATTTTTGCGAAATAGCAAATAGACAACTACTCCACGGGATATATTATTGACCAATCTCATGTGGTCGACTACGTTATTACTTTAGTATTGCTTGATTTGCAGACCGTCGAATTGGAAATTACCTTATGTAACTCACTAAACAAAGTACTAAAAAGGTTTGCCTAGGATTGGCAGGCAGCAGTCCGCAGCACGCGAAGTGACAGCCAAAGTCCATCGTGATTGAAGATCAGCGACAACACTAAAGTTTCCTACTACATTAACCAGTCATTAAAATACTCAAACTATCAATCCACCACCACTATTTCTTCTTAACGCCATGTGTACAAAGGAAGGACTGGACTTGAGTCTGTAGGGGCTGATTTAGAAGCCCCTTGCGGCTCTTTAGCTCCATTGTTGCGTGACTTTTGTGACGCAGCGGCAGCACAAAAGAGGCGCAATGGTGCGGTGTATATTAACAACGTGACGCATATGGGAGATGCATCACGTTGTAAAGCCCTGCACCAATAGGGGGCGTTCCGGCGCAAGGGAGGGCGTTCCTGTGCAGGAACGCATCCTAAAAGTGGCTGAGGGAAATCTACAAGATTTCAATCAGTCATTTTGAGGACAATGATGCGTGACTCAAACCCTGCGCCTGCTTGAAGCAGACGTACGGCTTGACGCAGCATTGGGGAGATAGGGCACCCCAGAGCATTGATGGAGCTGCACCATCGTTGTGAAGCAACTCCAGCAATGCGCCGCCTTTACGGCACAGATGCGTAACGCTTTGGTGACGTTTTGGGCCCATGGTGCCCCGCATTGTAAATACGGCGCACCATGGGTGATGGTGGCGTGACGCACAATTACTGGCGCATCCCTGCTACTTTGCAGGGATGCGCCGGTAATTAAAAATCTGAACCTTAGTGTGTAGCATTACGCAGTTCTTTAAACTACACTCATACATAATTTCACAGGCCAGTGAAATGAACACAAAATCTAAAACAAATAAGCATAGTAGCAACACTACTGAGAAGGAGAGCAGTGTACCTGAAATGCACAGAAGATTTTGAAATATAATTTACCTACAATGTAATGAGCAGCATTATTGCTCTTGGTAAAAAACAAAAATTTGCAATATAATAACACAGCAGGAGAAAACATAGTAGTAAAGAAATAGCTACTACTACTCACCAAGCCAGGGGATCTCAAGGCCAAGGAGGTCGAGCAGATCTCGCTCACGGGTCAGGACATCCGTCCAGCGGTGGGTGGCCTGGTTGTAGGTGCGCCAGACCCGAGAGTGGTGGTAAATGGCCTGGCACACCTTCTCCCACCGCTTCCGGCGCTCCCGGACCCCGTACCCGGCACTGATCTTGCCGCCTCCCATGATGGTCCTGGGGAGGCGGCGCTGATCATAAAAAATGAGTTGGCCCACCTCCTCCGGGGTAAAGATCTCCCTGGGTATGACCTCCTCCCCCCTCAAACGCCCGCACGGGAGACGGACACAGGGTGCGGGGCCCTTCCCTTTCTCGGGATGCTTCCCGGCTCCCTTCACCATGGTCTGGGCGGAAAGGAATAAAGAAAATAGAATAGGGAAGAGAAGAAAAGAGTTTAAAAAAGTAGTTTAAAATTAACCAAAAGTAGCAGTAAACACAAAAATATAGGGCTAGAAAAATAGAGGGATAGATATTAGGTAAAATAGATCAAAAAAAACTTCAAACAAGCAAAGGATGGCAGAGATTTAGAGAGGATACAAAGACCATGCCCAGAACCATAGCAATGAATGAGAAACAAGATGGCCGCGCCCGTTCACGACCGCGCGGGTAAGTTCGCGCGAGATTTTCCTTGCGAACACTCGCGAAACTGTTCTGGCGAGCCGCACACTTTGCGAGATTACACTTCGCGCCCGGAAACGGAAATACGTCAGGCAAACAAGATGGCCGCGCCCTTGAACAACCGCGAGGGTAACTTCGCGCCTTGCGCTACGAGCAGCTCGCAAAAATGCACAAAACCTTGCGAACTAACACGCCGCAAAAAAACAAATTGCATATTCGCACGAATTCGCGGCTTCCGAATCCGATCTCGCGAGTGTTCGCGCCCCGCAAATCCCGCGAAATTGCAGTAAAACGAGTTTTGCAAAACTGAAAGCACTCGGCAGGTGCAAGAGTTCAAACTCATCATTAGTAACAATTCCCTGTAGTGCTTCCTGACTGGGGTCCCTCCAGAATTCAGTTGCTAGTTGCAACAATTGTATGACCCTGCTCTGACCCTCACAGCAGGCTCATAGAATAGCTACAAGTAGGCCACAAAGGTCCTGGAAAAAAAAATGCACTGCAACAGAAAGCAAATTACAGATAAGGAAGCAGGTGCCAGACTGGAATTTTAAAACAGTGACACATTAATAAACTAACCCCAAATTAATTCATGTCAGTTGAAGCAGGGCTGGTGTGCTTGCTTTTCCCCCCCATAATCTACAGTGATGATGAACCAGAGGGTGGCATTGATGTATGTAACAGAGGGTGGCAGTGGTGAAACAGAGGGTGCTGGGAACCTGTGATGATGAACCAGACGTAGAAACAACATAATTGCGACCGTTGCGAGCCGAAATGTAAGTTCGCAATTGCGAGCTGGTATGAAACCCTTGCGAACTGGCAGAAATCCTTGCGAACACACAAAAAAAAATCCGCAAATTCGCTAGAATTCGCGGATTTTGCGGATTGCGAGTTCGCAAATCCGCAAAATTCGCGAACGCGGGATTCGCAAAATTCGCCCATACTTAGCTTTGACCCAGTTGCTTGTTCGTATGTGGATGACATTTATCTCACAGACGACGATCTTTGGGAGCATCTGTGTTGAGTAAATAGCATAATTTGTAACTTTGCAGACATAGGTTACAAGTTTAACTTTGCAAAGTCGCACATTGCAGAGTACACAGTGTTGTTTCTCGGCTACGAGCTTAACAACGAGGGAAAAGGCTTGGCCCCTCACTTCCTGGAGAAATGCGCACAGTTGCGCTCTCCGACAACACTGAAAAAATTACAATCTTTACTGGGTTTTTTGAATTTAGGGAGGACTTACATTCCGGAATATGCCCAGCGTATCAAGCCTTTGTATGCTTTGATACAACCATCTTTTTCCAAATCATGCTGGCTGCCTGAGCATTCAGCCATACTGCAGCCTTTGCAGGCTGATTTGCTCGCTTCTGAATACTTACAGTCTCGTGATAACCAGACCAACCTGGTGATAAGAATTATCCCTGGGGCGGTGGGTTTCACGTACCTGACTTTTAATGAAGGGGATACAGTACCTATTGCTTACAAGTCACACTTGTACACTTCGGCTGAACTGCGTTTTTCCACTGTGGAGAAAGTTTTAACGGCTGTACAGATGGCAATTCTTAAAGAACGTGCCCTGTCGCAAGGAAAACGCATGTTGGTTGTTACCCCGTGTCCTGCCTTGGAGGCAGTTATGAAAGCCAGTGTACCAAATTCTAAAGCTTTGCACCCTAGGTGGATTCAGTGGGCTGCATCCTTGACATCCCAGGATGTCACGTTTATTTTTGACGCCACTTTACGGTCGCAGGAGTACTTACAGTATGAGTTTGTTCATCCTGCTCCTTTAGCAATGCGGCCGTTGGAGGATTTCCATTGCATCATTTACACTGATGGTTCGGCGCAGGTTGCGCATGGCTCTAAACATGCCTACGTTTCTGCATGCGCCATTGTGGTCGGTGCCATGGTGAACGATGAGTTCAAATCCAGTGTCGTGCACACGCAGACGCTTGGGGACTGCACCGCACAATTAGCAGAGCTTCGTGCTCTGATGCTTGCATTGGAGTACGCAGATCCTAGTGTGACGACTTTGATCGTAAGTGACTCTTACTACTGTGTCCAGTCTTACAATGAAAACTTGTTCTTTTGGATTCAGAATGAATTTCGTGATTCCAAAGGTAGCACAATAATACATAAAATGATCTGGGTCCGAGTGGCGGAACTTAAAGAGAAGTTGCCACTCGTGTTTGTGATTCATACTATCGGCCATCAGCGCGTGGGGGTCCACACTGTTGGTAACTCGCTTGCTGATGAAGCAGCGAAGTCAGCGGTATCGAAATACTTAGTTGCAGCAGTCACGAGATCCAAAAGCAAAATAGATGATGACATCTTGCCAGCTGTTGCTGCAACGGAGAAGGGAGGTAAATATCCTGCGGGATTCCCTTCTAAATACACATACCACTTAAGTCCCGATAAGGTTCCTTATGTGAAAATTCCTGATGTTGGTGAACGTCTAGTTCCCAACTCGGATCGCAGGGCTGCTTTGATTACAGTGGCTCATGAAGGTATGGCGTCTGCGCATGCGGGCGTCTCAGCCACTGTAACTCAGCTACAACAGAGGTTCTGGTGGCGGGGACTGTACAAACAGACGCGCGATTATGTCCTTCAATGTGACATTTGCCAGCAGATTAAACCTTCAACTGCTGCGCGTCCGCCTCAGACACAGTTGTACATCTCTAATAAACCGCTTGGATGCGTTTATTTGGATCACTGCGGTCCATTTTCTTCTGATACTGCATACAAGTACATCTTAGTAGCAGTTGATTCATGCACACGCTTTGTGTGGGTATGGCCACATCGGAGCGCTGATTCACGGACTGTCATCAAGGATTTGCGAGTCTTTATAGGGATTTTTGCCTGTGGTACCTTCCATTCGGATCAGGGTCCGGCTTTCGCCTCTAAGGCGTATAAGGATGCTATGGTTTCGTTGGGGGTCCAAGTCAAGTTTTCAAGTCCGTACAGACCCGAGGGTAACAGTGTAGTGGAACGAATGAACCGTGACTTAAAGCAATCTTTGACAGCCCGAGTTATAGGCACTGGCAGAAACTGGTTAGCCCACCTCAATGGCGTGCAGCGTGCGCTTAATAATCTCCCTAGAAGGTCTCTGGGTGGGCGGACCCCGTACGAAATGCTCTTTGGTATCAAGATGTATGTCCCTGACCTCGATGGGCTAGACTGCAAGGCCCAGGCCACGGCCTTTGACGTAGATGAACATTGCAATGTTTTACCGGATCTACAAAAGACCCGAGACAGTCTAGCAAAGGAACATTTGCCCTCCACATCGGATGATGCGTTGCAGATCCCGGTAGTTGGCTGGCTACCCCAAGTTGGAGAACTGGTTCGAGAGAAGATCGATAACAAGAAAGAGTTTGGTCCCTCATATCGTGCACCGGTTCAAGTTCTTGGAGTGAAGGGCACAAGAACAGTCATTTTACCACCACTTCCAGGTCGTAAGGAAAACAGATTTATTTCTATTGACAATGTCAAGACACACAGGGTGGCCGATTCTTCATAGCATCTGTATCCGGCTGTATCCTGTCCTTCCATGGTGAGGCACTCTGTGCTGGCAATAACTTCTGGTGCAGAACAGGAGGTGTCCCTCGAGATGCCTGCCATATCCAGTCCTTTATTAAATACTATTCCTGTTACTAACATTTATGAGCTGAACTACACCTATCCTGCTGATTTATCGATGCCTGATTTACAGACTCGTTTGGCCGACCAGTCCAGATTCTCTTTTGACTCTGTTTCGGAACTTTCAAAGAAACCCTCAACTGTTGCGAAATATGCCACGTTGTTTAGAAAACATTTTTTAATTCCCCCTTGGACATACATTTGGTTGTTCTTATTTTCATTTTACCTTTTTATGTCAATTGGTTTTGTGTTTTATTTTTTCCGCCTGATCGATGGTCACTACGTTAAAGAAAGAACAGGAATTCGGTACATTAATGGAACATTGGCCCCTCTTTCCTCTTCACATTCAGTACACAGACTGAAACGAAACTTGAATACAGTCAACATTACTGCTTGGCCTGTCCTTGATGGGATTGTGTGGGATGCGGTTAGATTTCAAATACATGGGCCCACTGAAGTGATTAATGTTCCGAATGTGCTTAGAGTAAACATGGGAGATGTGATTAAACAAAATATACGTTCTGATGATTGGGATATTCAGGCCGTAGAAGCATTATTCTCTGATTTAAAATACTATGCGGCTTTTGATGCTGAAGACTTATATTTAGATTCCATTAATTATGGTGATTTGTTTTGCTTCCAACATTATGGTAATCATTTTCTCCATAAGACGAATTCCAGGAGGGTTGCTGTGAATTACACGCAGTGGGAGCACTGCCCAGCTCCTTTAATTGGAAGCTCCCGTACATTTCTGAAAAAAATATAGTTATTTTACAGATTTCAATCAATCAAATCCTGAGTCATTTTATTTCAGGATGACGGAAAAGTCCATGTCCAAAGTTAGACTTACCGATACAAAGTTGTTGTATTCGAAGTCCTTTCTAGACAAATTGGCTGTAGATGGCTACGAGTTCTGGAAGGGAATAATTGACCTTAAATCGGTTTGGGGTACCAAAGATTGGCAGGTACAAGGCACTGAGGCTTTGCACCGTGCACGTCTCATCCCGAATCACATGTTGTTTCTAAATTCTACTATTTCCCAAACAACATGCTTTGGATTGGCTACTTCTAAAAAATTAAATACACCAATTATCCTCGAATTGGAAGAATATTCAGGTTGGGGTAATTTTTCTGAATGATCTATTCGTGAGATCCAGTCTCTACTACACAATTCGTCCTTTAATGTATCCAGTTTGGATCCAAAGGGTTGGCTATTGTGGCAAAAGAGTTCTGATTCTTGCCAACATCGATTTCTGGGGTTGGCTGAAGGGTTCACACAAGTACGACCAGATCCCCGTTTTGAAACTGATTATACTGTCACCACTTACTCTGTGGGGAAACTGTGTCAGAATTGGTTACAACATTCCACATTGGCTGCAGTTAAACTACATCTGTCTCAGTTGAATGAAAATGTGGATTTAAATGATTTCATAAAAGGCCCGGCTAAGGGTACATCTAAACGGTGGATTTATGCTGTTTACAATGAAATTTGGAAAGTGTCTCAAATTGTGGCTGCTAAGCGCCTAAGGGCAATTGACCAAAGAAATTTGGAAAAAGTACTTGCAGTGGTCGATAACAGTATTAACACGCTTTCTTCCCGAATTTACACATTGAACAATATTGTTTCTTCTGTTGTGGACATTGTGCATGATGAAGTGTCCGTATTATATCATGGTCAAAATCAATTGCGTTCTGTTATGCAGTTTGCTTGGACACTACAGACTCTGAAAGCTGGTCGAGTGCCTTGGAGTTATATGAACGTTTCATCACTATTTGCCCCATTTAATTTGACTGACAAGCAGCGCATGCTTTCCATGCGAGATGCATCATTTTCTATGTTACACATTGAAAACTTAGAGTCTTTGCCCTTTTCTGTGGCCGAGGCAGCCGCTGCTACATGGCTTATCCATGGTATTATTACTTTACCATTTGCTCTGTATAAATTTACAAATTGTATGCAATATATTCTATAGGGAGATATGAACCTCTAGGCAGTGCTTTCCTACATGAGACATGGTCTTTACCATACACATACAGATGTCTGAAAGAAGGAAAGGAAGTGAATCTGAATGGTGAAGAATGCACACAGTCGCCTGACCGTTCACTGATATGCAGGCACATCCAATTGCATGGTTCTTGTAATCAAGACAGGCCAAATTTAGCCTGTGTTTTAAAAGGCACGCCAGTTCCTGCAATAGTTCCCACATTCACTTTATTGTCAAACGGTAGTTATTTACTTTTGAATAACGAGATGTGTTGTGGGTTAATGGTCGGTATCGCCTATGTGGTTACTGTATCAGAACGTGTGGTGTGTTGCAAGAACGTGTTATATCCACCCACGCATGGGAATTCAGATGTTTCCATTTGGCCGCGAATACCAACCTTGAGAGCGGAGTTCAACGGTTTGAGCCGAATAAGAGCTCTTTTGTCTCAAAAAGAAGTGGCCCTGAGCTCGGCCCGTGAAACTTATGTCCTTCAAATAGCTAACACACGCACATAAGTGCAGGCACTTTTAAATACTGACTTGCCGTTTAATTTCTGCGAGCTGGTTCATCAAATCTTTAATGCCTCCTCCACGTCTGGGCTCGCACATTTTTTTAAATTGGTTAGCAGTGGTCTCGTGACTACGTTTGAAAAAGTATTTGGTATAATCCCTGCGTTCTTTCATTCTATATTCGCAAGTTTGTTTGGCGGATTCCCTGTTTTGCTGGCTTTGGCTGCAGGCGTTTTGGTGATATTTTGCTTTATAAAACATGGATGCCCATCCTGCGCAAGAAGTCGCTCGGCCCCTTCTAACACTGTTTCGCAACCGGATGCTTGATTGCTATGGAACCTTGCCGCTTGCGACTTTAAGCACGGCATTTGGATTGCGGCCTGAGCTGTGATTTCGACTGGGCCATTGATTTGTGTCTCTGCTTGACGACTTCTCCTGACGTCGATTTTGATCAGCTGATGAGCCCCGTAGTTGCTCACGAGTTGGTTTGTTCTGGCGAAAGGTTTATGGCCGTGGCAGCGATGCATGGACTAATGGGTCAGTGGGACATATCCGCAGCAGCGCATGACTTTCTGGTACATAGCGTTCTCGAGAACCCACTGAGTTGTCCTCTGATGTTGCTAGAGGATTTGGTGCTGGAAGAGCACGTATGTTCTTTCCCATTGCTTAATTGGATGGCTGAACTGTTTTCGGATGATGACAGTGATTTTATGTTGGAAGCTGTAGCTACCTATTTTGCATATTCTATCCACCCATGAGTGACTTTGAAGACTTTCACTATACTGGCACGTGACTTTTTAGTAATTCTGAATGGTGCCTTTTCTTTTACGAACATTCGAGTTTCATATGCTCTGGGCCTATGATTTTACAATTGGCCTCAAGTTCAAGATTTTTATATTTTTGTGTGGCCACTATAGGCATTCATACACATTTTGTATTATTAATTTTTATATACATCTACATACATTTAGCTGGGCTCAATATTGTTGAACTCTGCTTTCATGTTTTGCCTTTCTTATAGTATTGGCTTGTGTTTTTTTTGACCGTCCTCGGATCATTGGGGGGGGGTGTCATATGGTTACTGCGTTTCTATATATTGTGTTAAGTTAGCATGTGTTTATTAAATGTTTAAACAACATATTTTCCTTCGGCTTCAGTTTGCACACGACACCTAATTGTTATTGTAGCTTTCAACCTAGACGAAAGACGTGATTTATTTGAGAATAATATGTTATTGCTCTGATATCAGTTGTGCTTGGTAGAATTGGTACAACTGTCTGCACACTGAGAACTGCACCCTCTAAGAATAACCTAACACAAGGTTGCTGGAGGCCTGATCCTCGCACCACGTTAGACATAACACAAATAATGTTGCTGCCAACACTGGGCTCTACGCGGGTTTAAGATAGAGTTACAGGGAATGAATCAACACACTTGATGCTTCGCATGCAGAGAGCTGGTAGCTGTTGATGTGATCTTCTACTACTGACATTTAGAGGTATGGGCCCGCCCTGCTAAAAACCCAAATGAGACCTTCTTAGATATAATATACTATGCTAAATAGGGTGCGCGAAATATAGGTGATACAGAATTCTATAGATTTTTGCATTATAACATGCTATCACCTTTTGCTTATTATGGATTAGTGACTATGCTGATTTTTATAATATGTATGTTGGTATTATATAAGATAATGCGTTTGAGAACTTTGCATTGAAAAATAAACATTTCAAACTTGCACGTGTGTTCTTTGGCTCCCAGTTTTGGTTGGAAATGATTATATAACGAAAGAGTGTTCATGTGTTCCACGATACCTGAGGTACCCTAAGTTCATGTTCTGGATTGTCTAAATCATTGGGAAGTTGTCAGTACCAATGAGACACTGTAGCTAGCTTGGTAAGGGGATTTCTGATACTAAGGTGAGTTTTGGGTCACCCTAACTCACCCAGGTTCTAAATCTCTGTGCACAGTTCTGTGGGAGAACGGAAACCCTGCTACAATACATCCACCACAACCACAACAGATGCACATATCTGGGACACATTGGTGGAATCAAATTGAACCCAGCACTGGCCAGCACACACAGCTGAACAGCAGATGAGCATCCATGACTACCAAACAGCACAAGAACACCACAAAGGAACAATTAGTGAAAGAACATGAGTGGTACATAGCCCCAGCCCAAACCAATGCACCACACAGCAGAATGTTACAGATGTAGTGATGAGGAGGCACTTATACACAAAGCAAGGGGTCAGCCGACATCCAAGTGAAGTGAACTGCACGTCATCAGTGGACATGGCAGGAATGCTCAAAACACAATCACAGGGAGCCCAGGCCCACGAAGAGTAGGCACAAGATGCACACATAGGGGAAGGCACTACACCACACACACCATGCCTTACATGAGGATAAAAGGCAGCTTGTGCCTGCAATGGCAGTGTTTAGCAGCAGGTCTGCATAGTCTACACAAACATAATCAAGAAACATGGATGGACAAACAAACACAACACTGATGTGCCAATCACACACTCTGCACACTCGCAAGTGACTAAAACAACAAGTAGGAGTCAGACAGAACAGCATGGACATACCAACACACTGCACACCTCTTGACAACCCAAGACCACACATTTCATGTAGGCCATGGGACCATGATGACGGGCCATCACAAGATGTCCATATACATACACAGCTGGGCACACAGAAAGGAATAATACACACACATGATGACATTGCCCCGCCTGCATGCAAAGCTGTGCACAAAGTCACACTCTGTGCTGGCAATTTCTCCCAACCTGACATGTGAACAATGAAGCCAACAATTGAAAACCTGGAAAATGAGAACTGCAACACAGAATAAACTGACACCACAGATGCCACAAGTATAATTGTCAGAAAGACCTGAAGTCCCTGTCACCCCTGTGAAAAAAGAGTAGGCAAGCAAAGACCTTGGCAATGTTGAAGTGCCACATAGAGCATGGCGTACAGCCAAACACATGCATACACAAAAATGACTTTATTCAATAAGGACACTGACAAAACAGACAACAGGAGTAACTGTTTCTATTCACATGTTGCATAGATAGGCACCAACAGCAGAGAAGAGCAAGGCACAAAATGCACAGCATATCCATGAAATCTGCCCAGGCAAGGGAAAAACTGCAAGGCCAGTGGCCAGTACAGGGTGCACAGCAAGTACGTGAGAGGCTGCACAGGGAGGAGTTTAACACAGCAAAGCAACAGGGCCAGTGTCCAGGGCAAAGTTCACAGCAAGTACATGAGAGGCTGCACAGGGAATAGGCCAACACAGCAGAGCAACAGGGCCAGTGGCCAGTTCAGGGTGCACAGCAAGTACACATGAGGCTGCACAGGGAGGAGTCCAACAGAGCAACAGGGCCAGTGGGCAGTTCAGGGTGCACAGCAAGTCCACAAGAGGCTGCACAGGGAGGAGTCCAACACAGCAGAACAACAGGGCCAGTGTCCAGGGCAAAGTTGACAGCAAGTACATGAGAGGCTGCACAGGGAATAGGCCAACACAGCAGAGCAACAGGGCCAGTGGCCAGTTCAGGGTGCACAGCAAGTACACATGAGGCTGCACAGGGAGGAGTCCAACACAGCAGAGTAACAGGGCCAGTGTCCAGGGCAAAGTTCACAGCAAGTACGTGAGATGCTGCACAGGGAATAGGCCAACACAGCAGAGCAACATGGCCTGGGCAGTTCAGGGTGCACAGCAAGTACACGAGAGGCTGCACAGGGAGGAGTCCAACACAGCAGAGCAACAGGGCCAGTGTCCAGGGCAAAGTTCACAGCAAGTACATGAGAGGTTGCACAGGGAGGAGTCCAACACAGCAGAACACAAAGGCCAGTGGGCATGGCAAAGTGCAGAGCGAGGACATGAAATCTGCACAGGCAAGGGCAGAACACGAAGGCCAGAGGACATGGCAAAGTGCAGAGCAAGGACATGAGAATCTGCACAGGCAAGGGCAGAACACGAAGGCCAGAGGGCATGGCAAAGTGCAGAGCAAGGATATGAGAA
Organism: Lissotriton vulgaris; assembly: GCF_964263255.1. NCBI lineage: Eukaryota > Metazoa > Chordata > Amphibia > Caudata > Salamandridae > Lissotriton > Lissotriton vulgaris. The sequence continues at coordinate 52,634 of NW_028242947.1, forward strand.
TCTGCACAGGCAAGGGCAGAACACGAAGGCCAGTGGGCATGGCAAAGTGCAGAGCGAGGACATGAGAATCTGCACAGGCAAGGGCAGAACACAAAGGCCAGGGGGCATGGCAAAGTGCAGAGCAAGGACATGAGAATCTGCACAGGCAAGGGCAGAACACGAAGGCCAGTGGGCATGACAAAGTGCAGAGCGAGGACATGAGAATCTGCACAGGCAAGGGCAGAACACAAAGGCCAGTGGGCATGGTAAAGTGCAGAGCGAGGACATGAGAATCTGCACAGGGAGTGTGTGCAACTGTACCCTTCCATGGACAGCAACTCAGTCAGGGGGGTAACAATGGGTAGAACAGGCCCACCTGTGAGAGAGACGGGTGGTGAGGGGGACTAGCACTTACACTTGGCTGTCAGGCGGACTGGGTGCTGGCTGTGTGTCGGGGACATCAGGGGCACCTGCTTGGAGAGAGAGTGGCCCAGGTGAGGTAGGGCTATCAGTGGCTTGGCAATCCGGAGGGCTGCTTGGACCAGGTGGTGTAATGGCACGTGGAGGTGGAGTCATGCAGACCTGAGACACAGTGAGGGTTGGAGAGGTTTGAGGGGTGCCTTTCCACTTCTTGGGAATGCGAAATGGCTTCCCTGTACTGGGGTTAATGGGAACTGGTGTTGACACAACAGGCACACACACCAACAGAGCACTGGCACTCCCTCTGGTGAAGTGCTGGATCATGCAGAACACTTCATCTGGCTACGCCTCTGGCCCTCCTTCCCCTGTTTGCCAGGGGTAGCCCCTACAGTGGCCTCCTTCACCTGCTTCACTGGGCTTGAAATGGGAGTCAAAGTGGTGGGGGAATGTGGCCCTGAGCCCTTCCTAAGTGAACCTTTGCCATATAACACCTTCTCAGTGGGTACAGAAACTGCATTCCTTGCTTTGTGTGAAGGTTCAGGGACAGGAGAGTCCTTAGCTGGGGATGCCTTTGAGGCATGTGAGTCTGAGGTCTGCTTCTTTGCTTTTTGGGCCTTGCTTTTCCCTGACAGGCTCTTGTCTTTACATTCTCGGCTGGCTTTGCTCTTCAGTGGGGATGGTGTCTGCGGGCGGGAGCGCTTGGGTTGTTTCTGCTGGATGCTCCTTGTGCTGTATCGCGACTGTGACCCATGTGAACCGTGGTCACTATCATCAGATGTGGCCACTAACTGGGGGGTGGACAAAGGCCCTGGAGCAGGAATGGGAGTATGTGCCTGTTGAAGGGCAGACTTCACTCTGGACAACAAAGCCTGGACAGTACGGTGCAGCCCACCCACGTCGGAGTGTATGCCCTCCATGTAGGCAACCACCTGGTCAACTTTTTTGTCATGGTCACTGAAGGCATTGAGGAGGGCTGTCTGGCCCACACAAAGCTGGCGCAGTAGCTCAACAGATTCAGCACTCAGGGCAGCAGGGGGGCACAGGTGCAGGGGTGGAGGTGCCAGGTGTGAATGTGTCATATCAATGTGTTGTGAGGCAGTTATGACCTCGGCAAGGCTAGTCTCACTGTATGATGTAGTTACTTACTTGTGCTAATCTGTCTGCTCATACACACAATTGTCAGTTCACCGCCAACTAGGGTCATTGTGTTGTGGAGGTGTGCCAAGTTGGAATAATGCTTTGAGGTGTGACTGGTACAGCAGATGAGTATGAGACAGTGGTGTTGATTTGTACCACATTGGCTGGATGCCACGCTCCCATTCGTGCTTATGTGAAATGTGGCCATGAAACTATGTATATTCACGTAGACCTATGTGGTGTTTGAGGCACTTGTGTATTGTAAATAGAGAGGTGTGCTCTCTGTGTGGCCAAACGTTCACCCATGTGACCTGGCGTTTCACTAATTTGTCAAGTCAGTCTGTGCTCATCCTGTGTCATCCTGTACACTGTATGCTGTACCCATCTCATGATGGATGTCATTGACATGTGTCCACTTTGATCTCAACTAGGAGAAGGCCAAATCTGATTTGTCACTTGACACTGCTGGAGGATGTGGAGGATGTGGCGATCATTTGCAAATTCCATCTAGATAGAGCCACCCTGAAGACCCTTTGTGATATGTTGGAGCCCCACCTGCAGCCTCGCCCAACATATCCAACAGCTTTCACACCAACGTGTGGCATTTTTTTGCCACTGGATCATTCCAGGAGACCGTGGCCTGCGCTGGTGGGATGTCTCAACTGATGTTCGGCATTATTATTATTATTGGGTTTTGTAGAGCGCGTAGTCACCTGTAAGTATCCCAGCGCTAAGATCCTCACCGACCAGAGGGTAACGGGGGAAGTGACAGGAAAGAGGAGGGGAAGGGCTCAGGGAAACAGATGAGTTTTTAACCGTTTCCTGAATCGGAGATAGTCTGGTTCAGTCCTGAGAACAAGAAGAAGGGAATTCCATAGGCGGGCTGTGTTAACAGAAAAGCGCCGTCCACCCGTACGGACCTTCTTCACTCTGGGAATAGTGATGAGGTGTTCATGGTCCGATCGGAGGGATCTTGCGGCTTTATAGGGCTTTATGATTTTTTTTAGGATGGAGGGGCCTTTGTCCTGTAGAAGTTTGTGTGCTAGACAGAGAGCTTTAAACTTCACTCGTTCTCTCACTGGGAGCCAATGTAAGTATTTCAGTGCTGGTTTAGCCGAGGATCTCGTCGGAGTGTTGGTGAGGATCCGGGCAGCCGCATTCTGAATCCTTTGAAGTTTGTTAAGAGTTGCTTCGGGGGCACCCAGATAGATGGTGTTACTGTAATCCGTCCTTGATATAATAAGGCCTTAGATTAACAGTTTCTGGGAGACAGGAGGGAGTAGTGGCAAATCTTCCTGATGGATTTAAGAAGCCCGAAGCAGATTCCGGCAACTTTATTGGCTTGCGTCTTGAAAGAGAGGTCTTTATCAAGCCAGATTCCTAGGCTCTTGATCTCAGGCTTGGGGGCCGGAGGATCACCCAAGCAGGGTGGCCAAAGGTTATGCGAGAGGGAAAGCCCTTTCTGGCCAAGGAGGAGAATGTCCGTCTTTGAGCCATTGAGCTTTAATGCCGAATTGTTCATCCATCCTTGGATTTCTGTAAGACAATTATAAAGGTCCGAGGGTTTTTGGTTAATGTGAGAAAGAGACACTACTAATTGTGTGTCATCAGCATAGCTGATGATTTTCAACCCAAACGGGTTGACAACCTCTTCCAGTTGGGCCATATAGACATTAAATAATGTCGGGCTTAAAGATGAGCCCCGTGGCACACCACACTGGAGGAGGGTGTCGGGGGAACGGATGTCATTCTCCCAGACCTGAAAGGAGCAGTGGTCGAGGAAGGATTTAAACCAGATCAGAGCAGTGCCCTCAACACCGATGTTCCTGAGTCGATGGCTTAAGACCCGGTGGTTGACGGTGTCGAAGGCTGCACTGAGGTCCAGGAGGATCACTGCCACTGATCCTCCTGCCTCCAAAAGGGCTCTAGCCTCCTCCACAGCTGCGAGAAGGGCGATGTCAGTGCCCTGCCCTGGGCGGAATCCAGTTTGCGAATATCTGAGCAGATTATTGGACTCCAGATAGTGTGATAGTTTTTTATTCACAAGTTTTTCAGCAATTTTACTGGTTCCGGGAAGGAGAGAAATTGGCCTATAATTGGCCAAGTCTGTGGGGTCCAGCGAAGGTTTTTTGAGTAGCGCCTTGACGACCGCCGCCTTCGAACTGGGGGGAACTACTCCCTGGAGCAATGAGGTGTTAATGAGATGGGTTAATGAGGGAGCGATAGTGGGGGGCCACTTTCTTAAGAATACGTAAGGGAACTGGGTCCCTGGGAGAACTGCTTTTGATCGTATCCAGCATGGTTGAGACCTCTTCAACAGTAACTGGTCCAAGAGAGTTTAAACAGGGTATGGTAGGGTTTGGGTTTATACAGTCTACTTCGCTAAAATCAATAGGTGGCAGAGAAGCAAGGATTTTCTGGATTTTGTCCTCCAAGAATTTGGCCAGTTGACAACATTTCTCTGCAGCTATCTTAGGGTCTTGCAGATTCTTTGGAGTAGGATCTGGGCTTTTAAGTAATTCTTTCAGAATGATGAATGTTTCCTTGCTAGAGCAGGAGGAACTTTCTATCCTTTCCTGATAGAAAATACTTTTAGTGTTGCAAAGAGCAGATTTATAGTTTTTTAGGGAAACCCGGTAAGCGTCTTTATTGACTGTAGTTTTATTTTTCCTCCATGAGCGTTCTGATCTTTTGCATTCCTTACGAAGGAGGTTAAGCTCAGGAGTGTACCATGGTGCGCGTGATGTTCTGTCTGCCATGATAAGACACAATGACATATATATCCATTTGCCCAGGGATGCTGAATTGGCAGCTGTGAAGGGAGACTTCTATCCCCTTGGGCACATACCCCATGTTGTTGGTGCCATAGATTGCACACATGTGCCACCACAGTTAAGTGAGCACATTTTTCATAATCGAAAACATTACCACTCCATCAAAGTGCAGGTAGTGTGCCTGGCTGATAGGATCATCTTGCATGTGTGTGCCAGATTCCCCGGATCAGCCCATTTCTCCTACCTCCTGAGGAGTAGCATTGTGCCCCTGCTGATGGCTAATCTGCTTCCTGAGCGTGCATGGATTGTGGGTGAGTATGGCTAGTCGTATGGGGTGCTGGGTGTGTGACCTGCTGACCTCTGCCTGTGCAGCATTGAAGAGTCTATTTTTTTTTGTTTTTTTTTGTTTTTTTGGTATTTGTCATATACCATAATTGGAAGTCTTGATGGGAAACTGGCAACCTCAACGCATTTGGTCATCCTGATCCAGCCCTGGCTTTAGTTGGCCAATAGCGAAGTGGTAGGCCTGATCCCTCAAGTAGCCACTGCTTTCCCAGCTCTTCTCCATTTCACACTCTAGTTGGCGCCCTGTGCTACTTTGGAGTCAAGGGAACCAGCAAGGCCCCAGATAAATCATTGGAAAACCAATCATCCGTCTTGCCATGTCACAAGGGCCGCCCAGATTTTAACCAAACTTGTGGGATCGCATGCCATGTCAGATTTGCTGGTAAGGATAATATGCCTCAGACAGTTCGAAAAGGTGGGGGGGGGGTTGGGTCCTTCCAGGCTCTACAAATTTCGCTCCTTGCAGGGAGCATAACATAGAATACAAATTTTGTAGGGGGATCATTTAAATTGTAATCTATGCACAATCCAGATAGTATGGTACTTGTATTTACCACCAGGGGCACTTGAAGGACGTCTTCCAAAAAGTCTCGAATTTTTGTCCAGTAGTCTTTTATTTCTGGGCAGTCAGCGAACATATGGGCATCGTCCGCATTGGGGTACCTACATCTCGGACAATGGTATTCTGAGTTGGTGGTTTTAGCCAATTTTTTCAGGGTTATATAAACCCTATACATGGTGTACAAATGATTTATTTTTAGCGTTGTAGGCTTGACTACTGATTGCAGGATGGTAAAAGAATCAAACCACAAGTCCTTGAGGTTTCTACTATTCGGAATTGAGATGTTACTCCAAATTCTTTGCATCTCTGGCTCTGTCACATCCTCAACCTCAAGCATAGCTGAATACCAGTATTTGATTTGACTCTTCCACCTTCCGCGCCTGGTCGCTGCATCAAATTTCGGATTATTGTGGACTCGAATTCTGGTTGACCACCATCCTGATAGCTGATAATATTTAAATCTGGTGAGTGTTCCCCCAGTCAGATTGGAGAGCACTTCCCAGCTTAAGAGCTGTGCATCTTCCTGTAGGTCCCCCCAATATTCTAACCCTGCCAACCTCAAGGGCCCGGATAATTGATTGTCAAGGCAAGCTGGGGTCCCTGGGGAATCCCATATCGGGGCTTGCATTGCATAGTATGGGATATCAAGCCTTTTCCTAACATATGCCCAATTTTTTAGGGCTGTTCCCAAAATCTTAAGTCTCACTTTTAAAAAAAATTCTGGATCCCCAAACTTAAAGAGAAAAAAGTATTGTCCCTGTGGGATGTCCTGCAATAGCGCTGAAAATAGTAGCCCCAAAGAAGATCGATCGATTTTACCAGCCAATAATCTAAAGTGTTTATAATGAAATGCGTGGCAATAGACGAATAGATCTGGAAAAGCCAGCCCTCCTGTTCTTAAACTTCTCCTGAGTTTTTTCTAGGCAATTCGTGGAGCTTTTGAGTTCCAGATAAAGGATCCTAGTTTCCCTTGTAACTTTTTAATTGCCAATATGGGGAAAGATAAAGGTATGGAGTGAAATAGGAACGTGATCTACGGAAGGATAATCATCTTAATTAAGTTGACTCTCCCGAATATATTTAAAGGAAGAGATGACCATCGGTGAAGTAGGGTACAGACATTTTTAATGACTCTATCTAGATTAATTTTTGGCACCTCCTCGATCTTTTTAGCCAAATGTACCCCCAGATACCTCATTCTTGTCTTAGAACCTGCTGTCTCTACCTCTTGGTTCCATTCCATAATCTCTGTCTTGTCTTTATTAACTGTACTAGCAGCCCGTCCCGACGTTGTGCGGGAGCAAAAGACTGCTTCAGGGCCCCCGCCCGCCCCGCAGAAGAGTTGTCTGTGCAAGTCCTGGCCCTGTTCAACTGATTTGGCCCACTTGTGTTATTTTTTTAGTTTGTATGTATTGTTTTCCGCGTTTTATGTTGTCCGCAAGATGTGAGGAAAGTGTCGTGTCACCTGTTTATTGTTTTTTTTTCTTTCGAAGGCTCTTTCCGTGTGTTCGTTTTTGTATCTCTTCAAAGAAGTTTCCCTTTTGTTTTGTCAATTGTGTGGTGAAGTCCTGGCAGTGCTCGAGTGATCATGGGCAGTTGTGTTATTTTCTTTATTCGTATGTCATATTGTAAGCGTTTTATCTTGTCCACAAGATGTGAGGAAAGTCTCGTGAATGCGCAGTCTATTGCGTTTCTCCGTTAAGAAATGTCAGCTTTTTTGGTTCGTGTTTACCCCCCTGTGACGTCGTTGGTCAATGGCCAATGGTTAAAGTCTTTTTTTTTTGGTAAGCCGAAGTCGTGTGTGTGTTTTCTTTAGTGCGTTGTGATTGGTGTAGTATGCGATTAATCCTGCCCCCCTGTGTGGCGTCATTTGACACTCCTCGTCGATGGAAGGCCCGCCCGCTTTTTAATGCGAAGGCGTCAATGTTGTCTGGGTAACTGCAACAAATGTGTGTATATTTCTTATAGCGCGCACCTCTGCTGTTTTTGTATATTGGTGTTACCGCGCTGTATGTGTGAATTTAAATTCATTGAATGCGCATTTCCGCTGTATGTGTTGGGATTTGCAAATGTTTGTTAGAAATTCATTGAAAGCGCATTTCCGCTCTATGTCTGCATATTGTGCGTTCTAAATTCTGTGAAAGCACATTTCCGCTCTATGTGTGCATATGTAAGTGTGGTGTGAAGTCGCTTGGCCTATGTTTGTTATTTGCACTTGGCACGGCCCTGTAAACGTCCACATTTGTTGTTTGAGACGCCCACGGCCACGCCCCCAAAGGGACTACTTTACCACTTTTGGCGTTTTTGCTTTTTTAATGTATATGGTGTACATATCTATAGCCTATGTCCTTCTGCCACATCTCCCCTTTCAAATGGTGTATTGGGAGTAGTGATTGGTGTATTACTTTTGTAGTTTACCTGGCTCAAAGGTTTGTGTTCTCTCTTTATAATAGTAGTATAGATAACCAGAAATTTCTCAGAAGGTTTCTGCTAAATGTATTAATCTAGCCAGCGCTTCCGCTGGGTTTGAGGTATACATTAATAAATCATCGGCATATAACGCAAATTTCAATTCTAAATTAAAGATCTTAAATAGCTTAATTAAGGGGTCAGACCTGAAAAGACACACAAAGGGCTTGATATATAGGTTAAACAAAAGAGGCGACAGGGGCAACCCTGCCTAGTTCCACGGGCAATGGGTATCCGATCGGTAAGAAACCTGTTTACTAAAATTTTAACACATGGTGCACTATATAGAGATTTAATAGCTGTTATAAAGTTATTTGGGAGATCAAAGCTAGCCAGGGCTGTCCATAAATATAACCAATCTACCTGATCGAATGCCTTGGCGACATCAACCGCTACCAAGCTCAAAGGCAATTTTTTCTCTACAGCAACGTCTATTGCAGCCATAACTTGAAAAGTGAATTCATTGAGTTGTCTGTCCGGGATAAAGCCCCTCTGATCGCAGTGGACAATTACCCTGGCCAGTCTTGTCGCTAGTACACCTGCGAAGATTTTGTAGTCCACATTTAATAATGAAACTGGTCTGTAGGACTCGATCCTTTCTGGATCTTTATTCGGCTTCAGTATTAAAGTGACAGTGGCTTTCGACCACGACTTTGGGGCCTGCTCTCCCTGTAGAAAAAATCCATTAAACAATAACGTTAAATCAGAAATTATTTGGTCTAAGACTATCCTGTACAGCTCCACAGGAAGGCCATCGGGACCCGCTGCTTTTCCACTAGGCATTTTCGATATTTGTACTCTTATATCGCCTTCTCTAATCTCAGAGCTGAGGAAGGATCTATCGTCTTCTGACAGATTGGGAATCTGTATCTTACCTAACCAGTGTTCCACCCATTGTCTACTAGAGCATGAGTTATTTTTATACAGGTTTTGCATATAGGCCTTGGCCTCCTCTCCAATAAGTTCGTCGTCATGCGTGATTATCCCAGTACAAGCTCGGAATAAACTGCTAATCTGGTTCCTGGTTCTATCTGCTCGGGATTTCCATGTAAGTAGGCGACCACACTTCTTTCCATACGAAAAATGTTGGAGCCTGCTCACGTCCCATATGTCTATTTGTCATACCTAGGTGACTTTGCATATCCCAGCCGTCCATGGCTGCTGACCCCACTGCGGAATCCCAGGACCCCGGCTGATATTTGATACAATGAGGCCCATGGGAGGACACGTCATGTGGTGGAGCGCACTTTAGTTCTGCTCAAGTTCCGTTTCCGCTGCCTGGACAAAATAGGAGGTGCACTGGCATACTCGCCCAGGAAGGTGTGTCAGATCGTAGTGGCATGCTGCATGCGCCACAACTTGGCCATTAGCAAGGAGATTCCCCTGTGCCTGGATGATGATGAGGACCCAAGACCCCCGCCTGCACAACAACCTGAGTCCAGTGATGAGGACAGTGGAGAGGAGGAAGGGGGTGACATGCGTCAACAGCTCATCACCCTACTTCACTTGAAGGTGGGTGACAATGTCCAACATATACATTGTCTGGTGAGATTGCTGTTGTCGTGAAGGGCTATGTGTGAATGGTTTAAACAGCCAGATGTAAAGTCACCTGTGTGTGGATCTGTGACTGGTGTTTGGCTAGTGCTTTGCCTCCAGAGACTCCCAGGCTCTTCTTTGGACGACTCCTTGGTCGCTTGGCTTGGGGGGGACCTGCTGTGGTGCCAGCTGTGTCTGAGGACTCACCCCTCTCTGTGGCTGCAGGGGAGGATGGTGAACTGTCATCCTGCAGAAAAACAGAGGGGGGTGGACGTGTTGATTGGGACGCAGGCCTGTCCCTCAATAACGCCACTTGCTGGCCCATGAGGTCCAACAGTTGTCCAATGCGGATGGCGATGGACCTCTTCAGCAGGATGAGCTTGCGTAGAAGATCGTCCGACCAGCCACTCTGTCCATGGGCCTGTTCGTGTGCCCCAGGACTTTGGGGATGTGTTCCAGGGATGGGGTCCCAGCCTCCTGTGTCTGGGAGTGACCCTGGCCCACCCGCCTGCCCTGCTGCCACAGGCCTGTTGCCTCGCCACTGTGGGTCCCCGCACACTCTCCCTGCCATCCTCAGTTGTTGGTGTGAGTTGGACATCCCCTGGGACAGGCAGGGTGTTGCAGGTGGCACTGGTGGTTGTGATGGTGGCGGTGGATGAACAGGCCGTAACAGCAGAGGTCTGCTGTGTAGTTGGTATTGCAGCAGACGTGGTGGTATGGAGGACGGGGTTCTGGGACCTGTTGCTCCCTGGCACACCAGATGGGCCGGCCTCGAGCTCATCATCCAGAAAATCCTGGGAGTCTACATCCGAGAGTCCATGTACCGGGGGGGAGACTGGCTCTGCTGGTCGTTGGTGTTGTCCTCAGCAGTAAGATGTTGTCACCTGTGAATTAGATGGGGAATGGTCATTGTTGTGCACTCTGCAAGCATTCTGTTAGCTGTGTGTCATCCACTGTCTGTACACTACACAACAGACAGATCTTCACATTGTTTACTATGTGCACTACTGTGTTTCATAACATGGTGCAGGGGTACGTACATTACTTGTACATGTTGTGATGTATCAATGCATACCATGCAAATTGTCCTGAAGTCATGTTCACAGGGACCTGTTGCCATGTAGGGACCAGCACATCATCTTTTCATTGTTGTCACCTTGTTGATTTGTCTGACCTGGCAGACGTCACATCTGGCCAAGGACTGGCCAGTGTTTTGCACTGCATGACTTTTTCCTGTCATGTACAGATTTAGATTTATGAGCCCACACATGCTTTCTAAATACTGTAATGGTCCTTGCTGATTGGGCCACATATAAATGCACTGATCAGTGTGCGCTGTGCATGGTTGTGCCCAGTCTTCCTTGGGCATCTACATTGGTGTGTCACTCTTTGTTATCTGTGACAGTTCCCTTTGCTTACCTGTGTGCACACTGTGCATGTCATGCAGGGTCGGTGTGCACATTTGTGCAATGAGAGGGCTGGTGTTGCCAAATGTCATGCTTTGATTAGTGACAAATTTGTGGGTGCACGTACGGCCTACCGACCTGTTAGTTGAAGGTGAACACTGCAATGGCTTCAAACTTGTTGTGGGTGGGAGGGAGCGCTCCATCTTGCTCAGCTAGGAGACAAGGGTTCATGGTGGGATTAGTATTGCAGGCCTCCCACCCCTAAACAGCACAACCTGGGAAGTTGGCTAACTACCTGTTAGATGTGGGTGAACAATGCTATTGCTGACACATGTTTCTGGGTGGGTGGGGAGTGTTCCATCCTGTTGAGGGGGGCAAGGGGGACTGTTGGGAGTTGTAGTGCAGCCCTCACACACACACACACACACTCCTCCCTGGGAAGATGGCTATCTACCTGTTGGTTTATTTGGTGAGCACTGCAATGGCTTCCAACCGCTTGTGGGTGGGGGAGTGATCTATCCTGCTGTGGTGTGGGCCAGGGAGCATGCTGGGAGTAGTTGTGCAGGCCTCCCACCCCCAAACACCCACCCAGCCAATATGGCTACCTACCTGTTAGGTGAAAGTGAACACTGCAATGGCTGCCACATGCTTGTGGGTGGGAGGGAGTGCTCCATCCTGCTGGGGTGAGGGCCAGGGAGCATGCTGGGAGTAGTTGTGCAGGCCTCCCACCCCCAAACACCCTCCCAGCCAAGATGGTTACCTACTTGTTAGTTCGTTTGGGCACCTTCTCCTCCCATGGTGTGAATGTTTTCGGTGGGATGGGAGGGTCACTGCCAGTCCGGTTAGCCAGCTCCCAGTTCTTGTTCCTCCTCTCTTTGACAACCCTCTTGAGATCATGTCACCGCTTCATGATCTCCTTCTTGGATCGTGGGGTATTCCCTACTGCATTGACCCTTTGTACTATCTTTTCCCACATCTGTGTCCTTGTGGCCAATGGTGTCTGTAGGACCAGGCTACCAAATAGTTATGGTTCAACTGTAACTATCTCATTGAACATGACTGTCAACTCACTCTGTGAATCTGGGCATTTTATGTGTGGACATGGTGTGTGGTGTGCAAAGTGTTTGTGGGTTCAGGGGTGTGGGTGGTTAGTTACTTGCTGGGGGTTTGTTGGTGCTGATGTGATGGTGGTGGTGGTGGTCGTGAGTGTGCTGTGTTCTTTTGCCTCTCCTATCTGATCTGGTGGATGCCCTTCTCTTCTGGAGTGTTGCAAAGGATTGTGGTTGGCGAAGGGGCTGGTTTTAAGCTTAGCTATGTGGGTGTGTCCAAATGGGGTTTTGCTGTCAGGTGTGTTGTGGGTGTTGTCCTGGGTTTGTATGTTTGTGTTTGGCATGTATTTGTTTCATTGTGATGTGTTTTGCGTATTTGAGGGGCAAGGCTACTTTTATTTGGGCAATGTTTGGCATTATTGAGGGGTTTTTGCATCGTCCGCCATGTTTTGTATGGATCGTCCTCTGCGGTGACTGTGCAGCAGCTTTTCCGCTGGCTCTACCATTCACTGCAGTGTGGGACCGCTGCGGTCGGAAACAGTGGATTGTACCGCGGGACGAGCGGGATATACTAATTTCCAGTGCAGTGTCTCTGCTATGCTTGCGGCGGGTTTTCGATTTTACGCTGTGTTTCCGACCGCCGTGGTCATATTTTGGACATCACCGCCGGCGACGGGCTGTTTTTCTAGGCCCGCTTCGGCCGCGGTCAGACTTTTTTGGCGGTTGTTCCTAATTGGACTGCCAGTTTTTCCACGGGCCCGGCGGGCGGTTGTTTTCCGCTTCCATGGCGGTCGGGGTGATTTTCCGACGCCATCCTAATGGG